>NW_004525097.1:102474-118496 GCF_000260255.1 Octodon degus
ATAGCTTAGAAAAAATGGGGTATACAGATGAATGTCCATTTTGTATCTGTGTATTCAAAGTGGTTAGGATAGATATATAGTTGCATTTTCTTAATGAATAGAATGATGTGTTCTAATGGTGTTTATAAATAGGATCTCGGGTCCGCATCCTGTACAGGAATTAACCACTGAGAAGAATGTACGCAGGGTGTTATTTGTTGAATCTGTCCTTCTGATTTGATTTGCAACTGTCTCATTGCTATCTGTATATCAATAAAATTTTGGGAAAAAAAGAACTCAAAAGAAGTAATGCAAACAGAAAGATATAATACAAGTAAAAGGAAAGCAGGATCTCACGGACTTAACTAATCAAGATAGGGAAAGGAGAAGAGCTAGGAAACATGACAACGTCAAGCCATACAATTATATGTACAAGATGGGCAAGGCAATGTTCCTGAGAATCTTCAGAAGTTTTTTAATCTAACAGTTTTTAGGAAAGATTCTTACCCTGACTAACTATATACACTGATACCTGTGAACTAAGCTACTGCACTGCAGATGGTAATTTGTAATAGTAGTTTCACGCTTGGAGTGCCTGCCATTGTGGTATTCTGAATATGGGCTGCTTGTCATGACATGCCAGTTGCTGCTATGATGTCTCTCAGGTAGGTGAATGTTCAAGAAGAAGGGGGTGGTGAGGGAAAGAAAGAGACAGGAAAAGGAATATTGTGGGACTGTCCTGCTTCAATGTTGTATATGGTGAGATTTTTGGAGTTATGTGCAAACATGAGAAGTGTATAATAGTTTATGCCTATTGTTGAAATATATTCTAATTTTTAAATGTTTTTTTATCATATTCTGTAGGGACTTAAAGTTCAACATATCAATACTTGATGAAAAATTCCTGTTCCTAAGATGTTTGATATGCAGACAGATAGTGAGGTTAAGCTTAACAGCCTAAGTTGTTTAGTAATAACAATAAACTTGTCTTCTGGATGGTTAACAACCTAAGTTTGTATACCAAGATTAGAGAAAAAGGAGGGCTGCAAGGAAAGACAACATTTTGGCCCTAGCCTTCTAATTTCAATTAAGACTCAGGACATATGAGAACTTGTACTGTAACGTCCTGTAACTCAGTAGTGTCCCAAATTTTCTGATAAAGAACATTATGGGGCCAAAGAGGAAAGTGATCGATGATGTAGAGTGTACCTAAGGAGAGTCACATGGAGAGAAAACATTCTCTCAGGCTTTCACAGAGAGCACATTGGCCCAGCAATGGCCGTGACTCATCCACATGGCTGCACTGACAAAGCTTCTACAGTCTGAGGTACAAGATCTCAGGATAAATCCTGAGGGGATTTCACTGACCTTCTCAGACCAAAAAGCTACAACTCTTGTCGCATAGGTCCTGCTTTTCCTTGGTCTTAACTATCCAGTAGAAAAGTATAAAAGCAAAATATGAGAAGTAAAGCCATGCTTTTATTTTGAGCTGTGGGGGACTCAGGTCAACAATTTCTGACATTGCCACCCAAGCAGAAGACCCAATACAATTATTGGCTACTGGGCTCTTTTAGAATATTTTGCTGAGTTTACACACCTATAATATTTAAATGATGGAACTTTACAAAAAAGGTTATACAGATGAATGTACATTTAGTATCTGTGTATTCAAAGTGGTATGGATAGGTTTATAGTTGCATTCACTTAATGAATAGAATGATTTTTTCTAATGGTGTTTGTAAATAGGATTTGAAGTCCTCATCTTGTACAGCAATTAACCACTAAGACGAATATATGCAGCATATTAATTATTGAAACTGTCCTACCGATTTGATTTGAAGCTGTCTCATTGCTATTTGTTTCTTAATAAAATTATGGCAAAAAAATTAAAAAAAACATGTAAACTCTTTACATGTGACGTGAGTAACATAATATATAGGAAAGAATATACATACCATTTGTGTGTATGCTGGGAGTTAAGAGCACAGATTAGACTGCAATACAGTAACACATCATGTGTAAACCTCACAGTAATCTGAAAGAAATGCCTGCCAGACACACAGGACAGGAAGGAGGGGAAGGAGGCAGGACACAGTAGAAGAAGCAGCAGGAGGAGGAGGAAGAGGAGAACAAAGAGGGGAAGCAGGAGCAAGAGCAGGAGGAGGAAAAGTGCCTGCCTGGCAAGAGTAAGAACCAGGGTTCTATCCCCAGTACCACATGCCATGCTGCCCCCGAAACTGGTGTGTTGGTGCATTCCTGTAATCCCAGTGCTGGGGAGGCTGAGACATGAGGATCCCTGTGAGTTCATTTGAGACCCTCTATCAAATAAATAAATTAATGATTAAAATATAATAATAAAAGAAAGAAGCATGGGGTTAAATGAGAATTGGATAGGTAATACACCACATTCTACCAGTGGGAATGGACAGAGGTGAGAGAACACCATGAGCTGGACCACAGTGGTGGCCATATTTGGTGGGTATGTTATACCTCGAACTCAGTCTGTTTGAAACTTCCTTAAGTTCTCAGAAGAAGACTGAAGGGAGGGCTCTGATTGGATCATGGTACCGGCTCAGAACCATTTCTGTGCAGTGCCTGGCTGTGTTGACAGGCCACGCCCTGTGCATACAGGGTTTGGAAACTCAATATCCTGCAGTAATCCCATCTCCAATAGAGGAGGAAACCAGCTACTTAATGAGCCCTTGTTGATTAGAGACTCCAGAAGCCCTCGGCTCTGTTTTTTTAATCTTTCACGCAAGAACATTCATTGTTACATTTACTTTTGTGACTGTAGTGTTCTGGAAGCAGCAGACTGCTACACAGACCATTTCTAAGTGCAGAGAGCACACAGGGACCTGGTACTGGCACGTACATGGTCCCAGCCCTAGGGCCTCACATGGTCCAAACTTGAGTCTTCCCTGCTCTGAAAATTAACCATAACAGAGCCTTCCTGTATCCAAGCACCACCAACACCATAATATCTCTAGCAGTGGGATGAAATGCCACACACTGAAAATGAGGAAGCTGAGGCTCAGAGAGAGAGAGATGCTAATTTCAGGACATCACTGAGAATTACAACCAGGCATTAGGCTGAAGTCAGCCAGCAACAAACTCGGGGGCATCCTATATGGCGGCCCTGAGAAAGAAAGAATCACTCTGAAATTTCATCCCATGGAAGACCTGGTAGACTCAGATGCTAAGGAAAAAAGGAAGCCATGAAAGGGAAAGATTAGCACAGGAAACCCTCACTGGGGCAGGAAGTGAGTCAGCTCTGCTGCTGTTGCGGCCCTGCCCCTTTCCTCCATGTTGATTCACAGAATGCAGCTCCACCGAGCTGCATAGGCAGGGCTCAGGGCATCTCTGTTCTCCTTCACCTGCAGCAGGAACCTGCATCTTCCCAGAGCATCTCTAGGGAGAGGGAGGATGACCGTGCTGTGCAGATGGATGGGCTAGGGAGAGAAGAGCCCTTGGGGAGGCTCCGAGATGAAGGACCACCCCTGAGCACTGTCCCCTGGAGGGGATCAGCTTGGGCAGACATGAAGTCTGTCTACTGCTGTGTCCTGGCACTGAAGGAGATGAAGAAAAAGCAGGAAGATTCAAAAGGGAGGGAAAGCCCCACATCAGACATCTGCCTGCCAGAGACGCAGCCCTGGCAACACAGCACATTGGCTGATGGGGAGGGCAGTTCCCGTTCATGCGGGGCGGTGCTGTGACTACTCGTGATGGGCATAACCCAGTCCTGAAGTTCCCACGTGTGTCAGTAGGGCCTGCAGAGCAGTGTACACACATGTCTCTAAGAACCCATGATCAGCAGCTGGAAAAGCCATGATGCCCACCCTGACAGCCCTGTTCTGCCTGGGTGAGAGGGGAAGAGACAAGACATCCTGGTCTGGGAGAGATTGCACCCCACAGCCAGACACTGGACCACTCGGAGGCCAGGGGCTCAGGAGGATCTGGTGGGGAGAGGACCTGCTTGGGCTCCAGGATGAACCTCTCACGGGGAACTCTCTTCCAGGGATAAGTGTGCACGCCAGGACCAGAGGGCAGGCAGGTAAGTGAGTCCCCCGGCGTCCTGGATCTCTCTTCCTAGGGACAGGATGCTAAACCTGGCAGTAGGGATGGAGCACAGCTGGTCTTGGTGGGTGCTGGGAGGGCCAGAGGGTCCTGGGGCTGAGAGCTGGAAACTGAGGGAAGAGGAGGTCCTGGGACTCCGCTGGGATTTCCCTGCAGGGACCCTCCCCAAACCACAGATCTCGGCTGAGCCAGGACCTGTGATGTCACCAGGAAGAACTGTTGACCTCTGGTGTGCATGAACTGTGATGACCGAGGAATGCTCTCTGTTTAAAGCTGGAATCTAAGTGCCCTGGAGGAAACAGATGTTCGAAATGCCCACAAACACTGTCAAGTTCTCCATCCCATCTGTGAGAGAGCACAATGCAGGGCAATATCACTGTCACTATCACAGCTCTTATGGGTGGTCAGAGTCCAGTGAGCCCTTGGAGCTAGTGGTAACAGGTGAGAGGACACTTGGTGTCCCAGGCCTACCCTCTGCCCTTAAGAAGGGGTTCTTGCTCAGGCATGTCCCCATCTCACAGTCCAGCCCTGGGGCGAGTGTGGGAATGTGACTCTACTTGACATGCTGCCTCTATCTCTCCTGAGGGGTCTACAACAAGCCCAGCCTTTCAGCCCAGCCCAGCTCATGGTGACCTCAGGAGGGAATGTCACCCTCCATTGTGGTTCACCACTGTGATATGACAGGGACTTTCTGGCTGAGGAAGGGGTAGCCAAGTGCTCCTGGACCCAGGACTGACAGCCAGGCCCCAGTGCTCAGGTCCAGGCCCTGTTTCATGTGGGTCCCATAACCATCAGCCACAGGAGGATGTTCAGATGCCATGGCTATGCCAGGAATCATCCCCAGGTGTGGTCAGAGCCCAGTGACACCCTGGAGCTCCTGGTCCCAGATGATGTAGGCACAGCCTTTCCCTTCATGACTGAGGACCTGACCCAGCTGCAAGGCTATGGAGAGGAGAGAAGCCAAGGATCATGAGCTCAGTGACAGAGAACAGAACGAATACCCAAGATGGAGGGACCAAGTAAGACAAAAAGAGGGAATGTTAGATGGCAGGAAGGAGAGGAACCTTTAAGTGGCTCCTCAGGTTCCCTGTGCTCCTTGTGGATCAGAATGAATGACAGCTACTCTGAACCACACAGTGTGCAGTACAAAACGGCCCTGACGCTTCCTCTCCTAACTCCCCTCTGGGACCCTCCCCAAGGCCTTCTTGTAGGCTGAACCATCGCGTGTTATCCCCCAGGGAAAGCACGTGGACCTCAGGTGTGAGGGGACCCCGGAGGCCCAGGAGTACTATCTGGATAAAGAAAGGAAGCAAGCACGCTGGGATGGACAGACCTCAGCTACATCCAAGAACAAGTCCAAGTTCTCCATCCTATCTGTGACAAAGCAACATGTGGAGCAGTATCGCTGTTACTATCACAGCCCTGCTGACTGGTCACAGCCCAGTGAGACCTTGTTGCTGGTGGTGACAGGTGAGAGGAAACTCAGAGTCCCAGCCACAGGCTCTGTCCTCAGACAGGATTTGGCTCTCAGGTTCATCCTGATTGAGGAAGGAGGAGACAAGCACTCCTGGACGCTGGACTCTCAACACAACAGGGGGAATGTCCAGGCTCTGTTCACTGTGGGCCCCGTGATTCCCAAGCACAACTCGACATTGAAATGCTACAGCTATGACAAGAACAACACGCAGGTGTGGTCAGAGCCCAGCGATGCCCTGCAGCTCCTAATCTCAGGTGACAAATTGAAGGTTAATGCAGGACATTTCCAGTCACCAAACACATTGAGAGCCCGAACTTGACAGCCCCCAAGCTGACAGTGGGTGAGAGAATCTCCTGAACCTGAGACCCCGAGTGTGATACCCTCAGGGCAGGACAGAGGGCAGGGGCATGTCGGTCACCAGCCCCTCAGCTGGCTCTTCTTCCCTCCAGGGCTGTCCAGGAAGCCCTCCCTCCTGACCCAGCAGAGCCCTATCCTGGCCCCTGGACACAACCTGACCCTCCAGTGCCACTCTGACCTTCGCTATGACACATTCACTCTGTCCAAGGAGGGAGCCGGTGACCTTCTCCAGCACCCTGTCAGGCAGCCTCAGTCTGGGCTCTTTCAAGCCGACTTCCTCCTGGGCCCTGGGAACCGCTCCCATGGGGGCCGCTACAGATGCTACAGTAGACGCAATCACTCCTCAGAGTGGTCAGCACCCAGTGAGCCCCTGGACATCCTGATCCCAGGTGAGGAGCCCAGGGCTCAGTCAGGGACCCAGATTCTGCACAGGCCCTGCTGGGGGAACTCAAGAGGAGATGGCAGGGTGTGGGGTGTCAGGAAGGGAGGGAGACAGTGGGATGGGAGGCCAGGAATGCAGAGTCAGAGGAGGCAGAGAACGAAGATTCTCAGACAGCCCTGCTGAGGCATCAGCTCAGCACAAGGTAGTTCTGCCGCTCACCACCCTCCTTCCCTCCAGGACAGCTCCCTGCTACACCCTCTGTCTCAGTGCATCCAGGACCCACAATGTCCTCAGGAGAGAATGTGACCATGCTGTGTCAGTCACAGAGCCTGATGGACACTTTCCTTCTCTACAAGGAGGGTGCAGCTGATCCCCCCTACATCTGAGATCAGAGGGCCGAGCTCAGCAGTCACAGGCAGAATTCTCCTTGGGAGCTGCAAACTCAGCCCTCAGGGGTACCTTCAGGTGCTATGGCTCTCAGAACTCAACTCCATATCTGTTGTCACAGCCCAGTCATGCTGCGGAGCTTGAGGTCTCAGGTGAACTATGCTGGACCCCATCAATCTGGTACGAGGGTCCCTGTGACACTGCCCCAAGGATAGTTCTGGATAAGATTAGAGTTAAGCCTCATCCAGAGTGGGCTAAGTGCAGCCTTAAAGGAGGAGGCCGGCTGGCTCCACTCGTGCATGGCCACAGCACCACACCTTGGGCTGGCAGAGCTTCCTGGTGGGCAGCAGGAGGGTTATAGTGAAGCCACAGGGCAGGCAGAGGGGCATGAGCAGATACAGGCTCCCCAGGGGCAGCCCAGCCCCTCAGCTTCCTCCCGTCCATTCCCAGAATCCTCTGGAGCCCCATCCCCTGTCTTCAGCACGCAGCCCCACAGCACATGCATCCTGGCATCTATCTCAAGGCCCTGTGTCCAGGCTGCCTGGAGATGCTCAGCCCATCGCAGTCCTGGTTCCAGTCTCAGCTCCCCTGGTGTCCAGGAACAGAGAAGGTGGAAGGGAACCAGGAACACCAGGGCTTGGGATCTGGGCTGCCAGGGGCAGTGTCCAGGGGAAGGAGGTTTTGGGGTCCAGGCTGGAAGGAGCAGCAGCTTAAATGGGGAGCAGAAAGCCCAGCCCCTTACCTCCCCAACCCTCCTAGGAGGTCCTAAGGAATAGCCACTCCTGCCAGAGTTTGGATGCCAAGGTGGAGAGTGAGGGAACTGCTGGGAGGAGCAGGGGCAGGGGCTGAGCTGTGGGGCTGGTGCAGCCTGCTCCGGATGTGCAGCCTCGGACCAGCCCCTCCTGAGTGGGCTTCAGTGTCTCCAGGGCTCAAGGGGAGGCCCAGCCCCAACCTTCAGGTTCCCTGGTGCTGACCTTGCAGTGAGCCCTGCAGAGGTGGCCTCCCAGGGAAGCCTCTGGGTCCCCATGCTGCAGGAGTACTGTCTCTCTGTTCAGGAACAGGGACAGTGTGCAGGGCAGGGGCAGGGCCAGGGCAGCCTGCTCTCTCTCCCCATCCACTTACAAGGCAGTAAGTCAGCACCTCCAGTTTTCAGCCCCCAATACACCTCTTCCTGCTGGAAGGTCTGTGGCACTGATTGCCTCTCTGAGCATCAGTGTCCCTGTCTGCCCACTGCCTGGGGTGGGCAATCACATGGAAATACTCAACCTATCAGTGCCGTGTTCCACTCACAAAGTCACTGCTGTGTTTCCCCCACTGAATTCATCACCAAGGACTGGCACAGCACCTGAAGGCTCTCATCGGGGTCGTGGTGACATCAGTCTTGCTGCTTCTCCTCCTCATCCTCCTCCTTGTAATCTGACACCAGCATAAAAGCAAAAGTAGGAAGGCAGGTGAGTAGGGAGAGGGTGATCAGGGCTTCAGGAAGTCATGAGTCCCCTACAGTCTAAGCCAGGCTGCGCCCTGGCATTGGTCCCGGACATGGTCAGATGGAGCACAGTAGGCTTAGCTTCCCCTTTGCAGATGTCAGAATCCAGCACAGAGCACACGGCCCATCCTGTGGGCGTCTCCATGTGGTCCAAGCTTCTCTACTTCAGGCCACATGGGCTCCTTGGTTCATGTGCTCCAAGGCTTCCTCCTGCCCTGCATGGCCTGCAGCCTGCATGGCCCTGACCTCCTGGCTGAGACTGTCATCTCCCAGCCCAGAGAGAGGCTGACTTCCCCTTCTAGCAGCAGCTGTGGGGCCCACGCCCTGGGACAGAGGCCTGCAGAAGCAGTCATTCCTGCCTGCAGACCCAGACTACCTGCCTGCTGCCCCTCATGGGCACTTGTTTCCCTCTTGTCTCCCAAGCTCAAGCCCTGCCATGGCCACCCAGGAAGAAAACTTCTGTGAGAGGAAGAGGGGTCCGTGTGTGAGATGTCGCCAGGGTCTCAGCATCACAGGGACAGGGAGAGGCTGGGGCTTGGGGCTGAGTCAGACTGAACCACAGACACTGGGCCTGGGGACATCATGCAGGTGCACATGGAAAGGCGTGGGAGTGCTGAGATATCCCAGTACTGTGACCAGGAGGTGACCCCGCTTCTGTCCCTGTAGATGCCATAGTGAAGGACACAGAGCCTGAGGACAGGGTGGAGCTGGATGCTCAGGTGAGACCCTGCCCCATCCAGGGCACAGGGACTTCCTCTCTCCCAGTTCATCCCAGGGACGCTGCTCTGTTCTGCACCACTCAGCTCTGAGCGACCACACAGCTGAGCCCTCCCCCTTGGAAGCCCAGACCTCTACCTGCTGAGACCCCACCCTCTGCTGTTTCCCGTGACCTTGGGGTCCCCTCCCTCCAACACCTTTATGGCCCTCAGCCCCTGTCTGGTGGTTCCCTGTCTCAGGTCTCAGTAGGACCTTGAGTGAATGAGCCCCCCACACCCGCATGACCTCCCTCACTCATGCAGTGTGCCCTCCTGACCTGGCTCCATGGGGGCTGCAGGTACAGCAGGGAGCACAAACCCACCAGCCTTGAGTCACCTCGAGGTTGTAGCTCAGTGTCAGAAGAGCACAGCACTCAGAAAGAAAATACAGCAAAGAATGGGGTGGAGGGGCAGGAGGGCCAGAGAGAATCACAGGGAGGACTCTGGAAAGGGGAGGGCTGAGCAGAAGCCTGTGTGGAGAGGGCCATGTGGACCTCTAATGCACAGCACTGCAGATAAGCACAAGGCAGTTGCAAAGCCCCTGAGGTAGGGAAGGGCCCCTTTAGGGAGAGCAGAGACTGGGATATGAGCATCAGGACGGGAGGGCAGCACTGCAGGAAGGAAGTCACTTAAGAAGCTCATGAAGGTCCACAAGGAAGGGACAGAGTATGGTTTAATTTCTAAAGGATCTTTTGCCCATCAAATGAGTGGAGAAGACCAGCATGGAATGAAGGAGATCCATCTCTGTCACTTTCTCCTTGCTGCAGAGCCCACCTGATGAGGACCCCCAGGAAGTAATGTATGCCCAGGTGAAGCACTCAGCACCCAAGAGGCCGATGGACACTCAGGTGGGTCAGGTGCACCCCGGGCCCCAGGCTTCCCCTGTGCCAAACACGAACCTCCTCTCTCCTCTCTGCCCTGAAGGCGGCTGCACACGAGGGTCCCTCGGATGTGACCTATGCTGAGCTCTGCAGCAGGAGGCTCAGACAGAGGACAGCCGCACCTCCTTCCTCCCAGGACGGGGTCCTCCCGGCGGAGCCCAGTGTGTATGCTGTGCTGGCATCCACTCGCCTATGAGCCATCCCCAAGGACACTAAGCGATGCATCAGCCAGGGACACCTCACAGAGACTCCCGAGATGCTGGGACCTTCTCAGATGCACGTGACTCTGTGGTCGGAGAGAGTTCATTGGGGATTCTTCAGCAATCACTGAGCAAAAGAGAAACGAATGCATGGGAGAGGCTGTGTGAAATGATTCATAATGTTAAGGACAGCACGACGCAACACAGGAAGGAAATGGAAAATTAAGAACCCTGGACCAACACCTCGGAAAACACTCTCTAAACCTCAATAAACTTAGCTATGATATAAAAACCTTTAGACTGCTTAGGCAGAGCACAGCAGCTGGGTTTGATCCCCAACGTGCCATGACAGCCCAGCCCCCAGGGCATGCTGAGATGGCTATTGAGACTGGGCCTTGTGGCAGGCACCTGTAATCCCAGCACTTGGGAGGCTGAAAATGGGAGAATCACTACAAGTAAGATCTATGTAGTGAGAGCCTGTAGACCCTGTCCTGAATACAGCAAATCAATCAATCAATCACTCAACCAATCTTCTAGAAAGAGAATGTGGAACTACTCTAAGTGAAGCTAAAGATAAAAGATTAGCTCATCCTGGGGGTTGGCACACATTTCAACATTAAGAAATAGCAGATAGTATGACAGATTACCAGTGTTTTGAAAGAAACACCTGAAAATTATGAAAAAAATTTTCCAATACATTAGAAGGCATACAGGATCACCTAGTGCACTATGTACTGTGTGGAGATAAATATAATTAGAAAATCTGAATCCGTTCATGCACATTAAACCCGCTGACTGTAATTTCCCGGCCAAAGTTCTAGTTCAGAAATCCTGCTAGCAACTTCTCACCCACATTTGTACATTTATGACACAGACATAACTGCAAGCTTCTAGGTCTTTCTGAAAGCCAGAAAAAGAGAAAATACAATGCTGCACATTTTATCAGATCAGGACAAACCCTCATGTCAAACTTCAACAAGAAATCCTCAGAATGAGGGAGACACAGGAACCACGTCTTCTATCGATTCACATGTAACTTCCTAGAAAGAAATCAAACGCTAGCAATTTGGGGGGCTGGAGCAAGAGGCTCACAAGTCTGAGGCCAGCCTAAGCTACACTGTGAGATGTCTCAGAATAAAATAAGAGACATGGGAATGTAGCTGGGCTGTTCTGTGTTCAAATACCAGTATTGCAAGAAAAAAGTGTTTTAAAGATTTAGTGATACAGTCAGAGACTGGGAGCAGTGGTGCATGCCTACAATGCCATTGATTGGGAGGCTGAAAACAGGAGGATCACTATTAATCCAATCGGGGTAGTACTACATACATTAAAAAGAGAGAGAGATACAGTCAGTCCCCAATTTATGAATGAGTTCCATTCTGGGAGAATGTTTTTAATTTGGACTCTTTTGAGTCTGACAGAGAGTGTTTTACACAGTATACCTGTGAAAACTCTCAACTTGAATGTTCATAAGCCAGGGAAGTAATGTATATAAAAAAAGGCAATGTATCATCGCCATAGTTGGATGTTAGAGTTTTTTGTTTGCTTGGGTTTGGTTTGGTTTGGTTTGGTTTAGTATGGTTTGGTTTGATTTGATCAGGTTTAGTCTGCTTTGTTCTGCTTTGATCTAGTTTCATCTGGTTTGGTCTGGTTTAGTTTGGTTAGGTTAGAAAGGCTAAAGTAGCTTAAAATGTAAAAATTCAGTCAACATAATCAGACCCATGGATGGATGCAGGAAGCCTTTCAACACATTAGACCAATCCCTCACAATAAAAAGAAAAACTCATGAGAATTAAAAGGAATTTTCTGTCATATACAGAGACGTGTTCAAAGTGTCCCTGGCCAGCATCTTTAACATGAGGTGATGTTGATCTGTAGTTGCTCTGTGGCTCAGTGTTACACAATTTACCCCTTCCTAAGACAGCTCCTGATGGCATCCTCTCAGGTATCTCAAATGCTCTATGGTATTTCTTCTCTGACTGCAGACTGCCATGCAGATTGAGTCACTTTGGGGTTGAACAGCATGCTGCTTTTGGCAGCCTAAGATAGCCAGGAGCTTTTCTTGGGGCCAGTCTGCTGCTCTGTCCTGGAGCTGCCCACAGTCAGGGCTGACAATCTCTGCCTCAATGTTGGATTAATCCAGGATCAAGTCGGTGACTGCATCTGCTGTCCTGTGCTGAGATGAAACAGAACACAGTAGGCAGTGGCTGTGACCAGGACATGGAATCCACAGGCAGAGAGCTGGCCAGGGGTTGAATGAAGCTCTCCACAAATTTATTAGTGAGGCTTACAGGTTCAGAGGCAGGAAGTCCACAGTGACTGTCTGCACTCTGGAAACACGGAGGATACAGTAGCTGCTCAGCTGAAGAAATTGTAAGCAAGAAGAGGAATCAAGGATGAAGCACCAGTCTAAGACAAAGGACATATATCCCCCTATTTTTGTTTAGTTTTGTCAGAGATGTGTGTTCCATTGCCATTTAAATATTGTAAGTGCATGAATTCAACAAAATAATCCAATATAGTCCAGTAGTCCATAATAGTACTGGGTTATCCATAGGACTGGCAATGCAGAAGCTGTTGACTTGAGCCTTTCACATCTCAGTGTATTAATATGGCTTCACTTTTTATACCTCATATTTGTACTTTTCTGCTGGATGGTTAAGGCCAAGACAAAGCAAGACCTATATAACAAGAAATGTAACTTCTGTATCTGACAAGGTCAGTCAAATCCCCTCAGGATTTACCCTGAAACCCTGTACCGCAGTTTGTAGAAGCTTTGTCAGTGTTAAATGAAGGACCATTTTGTATTTGTAAACCTACAAAATAGGATAGATATAGAGCTACTTTCTCTTAATTCAATGAGAAGAAAGATTTGTGGACATGTGAACAGGATATCATGTCTCCATCTTGCACTATGAAAAACCACTATGAAGACAATAATATACAAACCTTCAAACCTTCTGACAACAGCCTACTGTGCCTAGATGGTTCTTTCCTCATCCCACTCTGGGACATTGGCAGTGAGAAACCCACTACTGCTGGTATCTACCCTGAGCCCTTTGAATTAAAATGTCAGAAATGGTAGAAAGAGCCCAAATCCAAGTTGATCAATCCCAGAAAGCCAGCTGTGGTAGTGGACAATCCCAGTAAGCCTGAAGCTTTAGTTCCACTGAAATTCAGGCTGATTTCTATTTGCAACTCTGGAACCAGATTTCTTCAGCCTGCAGCAGTCCATGAGCCACCTGCTGGTTCCAACTGCTGGCATCTTCCTGCAGAGGTGGGAGAGGCAGAGTGCAAAGGCAGAGGCCCACGCCAGATGTCAGACCTCTGCGAAGGATACTGAGACTTCATCCCCAACCTCTCACAGCAGCCTCACTGCCACCTAAAATTCCTCATTCCTCAGCACTGAGGGCCAAGAGAAGAAACTGTTGGAGGGGAAGAGAAGGGCCATGCTGTGGCAAACAGTGGGACCTGGAAGGATATGTGAATGAAAGGGTATGTGGCTCTAAGGAGGGGCAGCATGGCAGAATGGCACCAGAGAGCAGAAACGTCTCATGGAGTGGCAGGTAGGAGGCAGTGAAACAGCAAGCAGAAGCAGCACCCTGCCTTCCCTTCCTCCATCTAGAGTCCATCCAGAATATAGGCCTATTGATTGATTCCACCACACTCAGGGCGGGACCTCCATCATCCACACCCAGAACTATGCTAATTCCAATCAGTGCACTCAATCAGTACCACACACTCTTAATTCTAGTATCACACACTTAGTCAACATTAGATCTGGCCATCTCCAAAAAGCCCACCTCTGAGTACATGACGCTTTGCGGGACATCTACACACCAGGCACAACAGATGGCTACCACCTCCTGGGGAGAGTAGAGAGGAGGCCCTCTGAGAAAAAGCCTACATGCAATGGAGCTCTGTGGAGGTAGCATCAACTTGGGGTACACAGAGGGGCACAGACATTGAGAACCCCTGTAGTGAATAAAGCCATAGGCCAAGAACCACACCGCAGATTGATCCCACCCAGCAGGAACATGGGACAGGACAAAGTAAGCATACACAAAGAGATGGACATGGATGGGGCCGGGGATGCAGCTCAGCGGCACGGCACCTGCTGGCAAGCGCTGGTTCAACAACAACAAAAAATATGTACATGAAAACAAATAGGCTCTTTTTGTGCTTTACTGTCCTTTCCCTTATCTGGTGGAATCTAGCTCTACAGGTTCAGGAAAGCAACCATTCACCCAAAACAGAAGAATTTCTGGACATATTTTGCTTTTTGCATTTTAGTTTGTAAAGGTTAGATTTATTTTTTTCTTTCCTTTTTCCTTCCTTTTGTTCTCTGTCTAGTCAATTTCTCATTTTTTCTTTTTCAAATATTTTCTGTTACCCTCATCTACTTATGTGTCATTCAGTGAGATTGTTGATTTCACACTTCGCTCTGTATTCTAAGTTTCTTTATCAATTTTGTTGCAGTTTGGAGTTTTTCAAGGGGAGATAATATAATACAGGACATTCGATTATAAGATTATTTTATAATAGTCACCCAAAGAGTCATATACAAAAACAGTGCAGGAGGGGCTGATGAGACAGTTCAGTGGTCTAAAACACCTGTTTAGGCACGTACTTCTGCAGGGACCAAGGTGTGATTCCCTGCACCACATGCCAGCCCCACCCCCAGGGTGGGCTGAGCCAGCCAAAAAAAAAAAAAAGGTGCAGGAAACCTGTTCACACACGAAAGACCACAGAATGTAGCTGAGGGTGTGGATCCCACAGTAAAGTCCAGCTGAAGACCTAGCACTCATAACAGTGCCCCCACCAGTCCACCTGGAGGCAACAGCCCAAGACAGTGCCTCGTGCACACCTGTTTCATGGATTTGGGCTGGGAAGGCTCAAAGGTCAGTGGTGGAAGCTAAAAAGTCTGCGCCAGTGGGATGAAGGATCTGTGCCAGCAGGCTGAGGGATCTGCACTGAAGTCAAGAAGTGATGCTCAGGGTAAGCACCAGAGCTCCCCTGAAAGGTTCCACAGCCGTCCTCAGCAACACTGAGGTCTTGAGCTTCTCAAATAACTAGAACAATCGAGATCCTATCAGGAAAGCCAACATGATGAGCTTCTTCAGGAGAATGAGCAGTGCAACATTTTCCCTTTTGAGCCCAGAAGTGATGCTGAAGGTAAAGACCAGAGCTCAAAGTGAACTGTAGCCATTCTCAATGACAAAAAGGTCCAGAGCTCCTTCGACAATAAAAACAACCAAGTTCCTCAGGAAAGCCAGCATGACAAGGTCCTCCAAAAGAACCAACAGCAATCCCAGGAAAATGCACAGCATCAAACAGCTTCCAACAGACCCTTATGCTGCCAGCCACAATTCTCAGGTGGGCATCCCGCACCCAGCGAAACACTGGTTCAGTTCAGCTGGGCATTACAAGTTGATGGTCAGTGGACAAGCCACCACATCGTTCTTTTGCAAATTTTACCTTCTTAACTTTCCCTTTTCCCATTACCTTAGTTTTTATTATTATAATTCAGCTTCATTTTTTAGATACTCAGATGGAGAAATGCAGTTGTCACTGAACTTTTTTCTATCATCAATGATGGCAGTCATTCAATTTAGTTTTCCCGGCCTATTGTCATTTGGTTGGTCTTTCTGCCTCTCTCGTTATTATAAATCGCTCTTACTATTGTTACAACTGGAACAGCGGTAGATTTTTGTTGGTTCCTTTTTCTTTTGAACCAGGACCCTAACTCAGGACCTTCAGATTGCCAGGCAAACACTTGTGCCACTGAGCTATAAGCCCAGCTCTATTGGTTCTTTTTTTTCCCAAAGGATGATTTGTATTTTATTTTATTTTTTTTCAAAGTTTTATTGATAAACAGCAATGAGACAGTTTCAAATTAAATCAGAAGTACAGTTTCAACAAATAATACACTGCATATATTCTTCTTAGTGGTTAATTGCTGAACAAGATGCGGACTTGTGATCCTATTTACAAACACCATTAGAACAAATCATTCTATTCATTAAGAGAATGCAACTATATAT
>NW_004525097.1:125096-132192 GCF_000260255.1 Octodon degus
GACTTATCCCGCTGCATCTGGCTTAGGTCTGGCTGCTGTGCTCAACTCCTTCCCGCTGCGCACCTGGCGTAGGAGTGTGTCATGGGTTTTTCGGATGTCGGCAGAAATTCCTACTGGGCAGGCTGGGTGGGGGAGGTACTGCGGAGTGGTGGGGCGTGGCCCCAGAGGTTGGCAGAGTGTTCGGCCCACACTGCGCTTGGGCTGGGACTGGTCCCACTGGCACAGGGTAGCAGGAAGCTCTCCTCACACTCACCAGACCTGGGCTAGGACTCGGTCTGGGTGTTCCCGGAAGTCGGCAGAAATTCCTACATGGCGGGCAGGGTGGGGGAAGTACTGCGGAGTGGTGGGTGGTGGCCTGAGGGGGTGGGAGAGGGTCCGGCCCATGCTACGCCTGGTCTGGGACTGGTCCCGCCAGCGCAGGGTAGCAGGAAGCTCTCCACACACTCACCGGACCTGGGCTAGGACTGGGTCTTCTATTGGTTCTTATGGTATGTCGGTATCCAATTTGTCTCTGTGTTTACTTTACCCTAACTTCCCCAATCTGCAGCAAAAAAGCAATAGAAATATGGCAAAATAATGCAGCAAGATGACTCCAAAAACCACTTCCTTAACAAACACAGCTGTCCCTGACACTGTAATAGAGGAAGTTATGGCCAAAGAATGAAAAAATCATTTGGTCAAACTATTTGAAAAGCTTAAAAAAGAAAAACAGAAGCAATTTCATAAGATGTTTAGTAAGTTTTCTGAGAACTTTATGAAACACATAAATTGCTTTGCAGATATAATTTTAGATGATTTTATAGAAGAAACAATAAGGTAATGAAATTGAACAGGACAATGCAAGATATGAATGAAAGGTTTGGTAAAGAATTAGAACTTAGGAAAGGAAGGCAAGCAGAAAGTGAACACACAAACATTTCAGTAGACGGCATGGCCAGCGGACTGACCCAATCTGAGGACAGTGTGTCAGAAACCAAGTGCCATGCAGAGCGAGTAGACCATCAACCATGAAGGCCTAAAAATCACAAGACAAATTTTCAGGTCGAGAGGGGCCCCAAAATGGGGAAGAGATGGATGCCAACACTCCGTTTCTCCAGTTCTTGAGTCAAAAAAACAATGCCTTGGAGAAGAGTTGAATTCAGTGAAGGTTAGAAAAGAGCCACTAGGAAACTGACAGAGGTCAGGACTGAGTGACACAGATGAAAGAGATCACACCTCAGAGGCCAGCGGGCACAGCCACACTGACAGCTGGTGGCCAGCTGAAACTAGGAGGAAAGTGAAACCAACAGTGCTTTGCCCATGGGGAACCAGAAAAGGGCATCAAAACAAAACAAAACAAAACAGAAGCAGCAAGAAAAATGCACGACTCCACTTTGACAGCAGTCTTCCACAGTCAAGAGTGGGCTAAAGAAACACCCAAGACAGGTCTCAGGGTGTGTTATTTTGCTTTCTTTTTTTATGAACTAGGAGTTTAATATAAATACAACCAGCATAGGAAAGCTCAAACCCATGTAAAAACCAAAATCAGAATGACAGTTGGTAGAGTGGAAGGGCATAAATTGATCCTCTGCCCCCAAATGAAAACAAAGATTCAGGCTAAGTTTGGGGACAAAGTAGAAGGGTTGATACTGTATTCTGTTGTATAGGGAATGGCCAAAGAGAACCAGACTGGAGTTGGTGAGACCCTGGGCTCAGGGCAGAAGGGCAAGGGAGCTCACCCAACTAAAGCCAGATCTGAGCAGTCCTCAGGTGATTCTTGGGCCCTGCCTCACCCACCCCTGAGGATCAGCCAGCTGCTGCCCAGGCCTGCTGGGCTGAAGGCTGATACGGGCCCTGCCTATGGTTCAGGTTGCCTGTGGGGACAGGCAGAAATCGCTGCATAACCACAGAACCTGCCTGAGAACCTGAAAACCATGAGACCTCCTGCAGCATCCCTCAGCGCCTCCAGCAGCTGGGCAGACACAGCATCCCTGGCCACCTCATGCGCATCCTGCTCATCTACGGCCAGCACAACCCAGATGAGGCTGCTAAAAGGTAGTGGATGCCCAGGGATCACCACCTGGTACCAGAAGCGGTGCCAGCCAGCGGGTCCTGCACCCAAACATTTGGGTAGGAATACTGGGCTACCCAGCTTCATTCGTTGGCCTGGCAGCCCCAGCACCTTGGCACCCCAGCTTGACCCTGGCCAGGACCTGTTAGCTGCCATCTGGCTGTAGGCACCGAAGTGGGCCCCTACCCACAAGCTGCTGGTGGACACGCTGCTTGAGGTCTGGTTTGAGCCACTCCACAGCCACCTGTGCACCACAGAGGTGTGACTGACCTTCTACTAGAGCCTTTTCGGCCATGGCGGTGGCGCGGGGCGAGCTGAACTTGAGCAGCGCGATCTGCGCGGGCTGCGGGCTGCGGGCCACGGGCCTGGACTGGGCGGCAGCTGCGCCCCCTGCAGGCCGAGCTCCAGTGGCTGCAACGCCAGCAGCAGCGTGTTGTGGGTCACGCCCAGCCGCAGCTAGTCCAAGCTCAGCTCGCACTTCTCGGTGCTGGGGCAGACCCGCAGTGGGCACTACGGCCACAAGGGTTGTTGTGCAGCGTGGTGACGGCCGCCTGGGCGCTGCGCCATGAGCTGTAGCGGGCGCAGGCCAAGCCGCGGTTCAGGCCGCTGAAGGTCATCATCAGGCAGAGCTCGTAGATCCGGCCCACGCTCTGGAAGAGTGGGATCGGAGTGTGCTCCTTCACGTCCTGGGGTAGCAGTCGGATAAGTACCTCGGAGCCGGCCAGCAGCGGGCTGCCCATCCAGCCTAGGGGTGGCGCTCCCTACTTCCACAACCCGTTCGCTTGCACTAGGCTGACTCCCATCTCCCTGACCCACGCCGCCAGGGCCGCCTTATTTTTGGGATTCACTCTCCCACACCATTGCTCGCGTTCGCGTTTGGACTGCATGGCTGTGCTGCTCGAGGTTGTGTTATTTCTTGACCAGCGCTCATAGACACCGCTGTAACAGATAGCCTGTTGCTGCGGTAGCTGACCTGATTGCATAGGAACACTCCCGACCGGGTGGACAATTCCAAGCCAGTGAACCTGTCTGCACAGTCCACCATCACACCCAGGGAGAGGGATGGCAAGAGTTCCTATCCCAAGAACTCACACTGGACTGGACTCTGCAAGATGCCTGCAGGCCGGCAACAGAAATCCTGAGTGTGACTTAGCACCAGTATGGCCAGAGAGGGTCAGTGGCACTGTTGGACGGTGAGGACTCAGATTCTCTGGTAAAAAACTTACTTGGGAATCACATATTACTGGAAATTTTAATCTGTGTTCCCATCAGACATCATAGGTTTGAATTTTTGTATGTTTCTTGATTCACCTTGTACTGTGAGTCTTCTTGTGTTCTTTTATGGTTTCCTGTGCTTATTAGGTTGCTAATTTGGGGTATTTGTTCTTCATTGGCTCCCACATAATTGGTATCTACCTTCTGTCTCTCATCTCACCTCCCTGTCTACTTTCTGCCCTCAAATCTCTTAGAAAATCTTATTAGCATTCAGTTTGTGATAGATTAGCTAGTGGTCAGCTTGTGTCACCCTCTGAACCGAGTCAGCGTGGCTCTGGGTGTGGAAGGCCCCCCTGAGGATTGTTGCCAACTGCATAAAAGCACACCTGAAGGGGAAGACGGTGCGCTGTTGATCCTCATGGAGAAGCTGCTCATGGTGGCTCTCCTGGTAGGAACTCGGCTGTCTCCTCAGAGGAGGAGCTTCAGACCTTGCTTTCACTGTGGATGGCTGCAGGTCCCTTCTTGGGGTCTCTGCTCCTTACTTTCAGTGTCGCCTCCTGGCTCTATCACAGATCCTGCAGCCTGCTGGCGCAGATCCTTCATCCCCTAATTCAGACTTCCCAGCTTGCACTGCTGACCTTTGGATCTTACCAGTGAAGGTGCTTGATGCAGACTTGTGTGGGACATTCTCGTGGGCTCCAGGCCTCCAGCTGGACTGGGCAGGACACTGCCATGGACGCAGGCCCCCAGTGGGTGCTTTGGGTCTCTAGCACATGGACATACCTCTTTCATACTTCATTTGACCCACTAGGTGAATATCATAAAGTAATCCTATAAGTCATGTCCTGCATTAAAACATTTCCCTTGTAAACCCTAACCACAATGTACCTTATTCTTTTTGGAAGCATATAAAATGCTCTAAGCTTTGAAATTCCCAAAAAAAAAAACCCTCTGATGGAGCCCTAGCCCAGGCCTGGTAAGTGTGTGGAAGAGCTTCTAGCTACCCTGTGCCAGCAGGACTTACTGGTTCCAGCCCAGGTGCAGCATGGGTGAGACCCTCTTCCACCCCTTTGCATGCCCCCAACCACTCTGCAGCACCTCCCCTACCCTGCTCACCAAGTAGGAATTTCGGCCCCATTCAGGAAATCCCCAGACCCAGTCCTAGCCTAGGCCCAGTGAGTGTGTAGGAGAGCTTCCAGCTAACCTGTGCTGGGTGACCTACTGGTCCCAGCCCAGGTGCAGCATGTGTGACACCCTCTTTCACCCTCTTGGGACACAACGCATTACTCCATAGTACACACCTACACAGTGCCCACAGAGTAGGAATTTCTCTTGCATTCGGGGAACCCGCAGATCCACTCCTACTCCAGGCCCCGTAAGAGTGTGGGAGAGCTGCCACTCCCTCCTACTCTACCTTGTTCCCTCCAGACTCAGCTCAGGCCTGGCACACAGGGCTGGGGTGAAATCATTCACCTGCAATCCCTGCAGAGAGTGTAGGGGGAAGAATTACTCAGCTAGTCCAGGAGCAGAACATCTTGCCAGAGGGGCACAACAGGTTCACCCCCAAGGGCTATAGCAGGAAGGAGCTGAGCACAGCAGGCACAACTGGATAAATCCAAATTTGTAGATGTGCACCTGAACTCCAGTAATTGCTAAAGTTATAACTGCAACAAAGATCTACAACAACGTTCAGAAGACAGTGCTACACAAAATGTCAATGAGAAGGAGCAAAACACAATCTCAGAACCCTACCCCATCCATAACATGTGCAGAGAACACTAACACAGAACAAATTGGGAATCACACAGCTGAAAGAAATGAATCAACAGTTTCTGAAATACAGAAACAGCTGCAGAAAGGTATAGAGGAACTCAGATTAGAAATGAAAAAAAAATCCCTGAATTAATAAGATCTGCAGTAAACAATCAAATGCAGAAACATATGGAAGAAACACAATGCCCACCCAGAAAAAGTGCAGAGGACACTAGCTCAGCTCAAATGTATGAATTAATAACATGGACAGTAAATAAGAAAAGCAAAAACTCATAGAGGAACTAGAGCGGAATTCTTTTCTACCAGCTCAGCTCTATTGTCCAAATTAATAGCATCGATAGGAAATAAGCAACAGCAGAAAGTTATAGAGGAACTCAGAGCAGAATTATTTTCTCAAATAAAAAAAGAATTCTCAGAACTCATACCATCTGAAGTAAAGCAGCAACTACAGAAACATAGGGAAAAAAACCAATCTGGAAAAAACACTGCCATAAAAGAATTAATAACTCCTTCTAAAGAAGACATTGATAAAAAAAAATAGAGGAGATTAAAAAATGATGGATACCTTGAATGAGCAATACAGGAAAGAAATGGATCACATGAAGCAGAGTCAAAGAGATATAGAGGAAATTAAAATCTCAATCACACACTTGCAAACCGTTTAAATGAAAGTGACAGAGTTTCAGACCTTGAAGATGCTGCTGCAGATAGTGAAAAGGTAAGGATCTCTTAAAAACAACTAAGATGCAGGAAAAAATAATCCATCACCTGCAAGATAATTCAAAGATGAACAATGTGAGATGAATAGGAATCAATGAGAAACAAGGAGTCAATACAAATGACATTAAAAAATATGGGCAGAAGTAATAGCAGAAAACTTCCCAAATCTGAGGAAACAATCTGACATTCAGGTAACTTAGGATACAGAAAGCCAAGTAACCTCAACCCAACTAAAAACACATGGAGACATATAATAGTCAAGATCCCAGAAATTCAGCACAAGAATAACATACTGAAAGCTGGTAGAGAAAAGAAGCAGATCACATTCAAAGGAAAACCCATCAGAATTACGGCCGACTTCTCTTCACAAACCATGAAGGCAAGAAGAGCATGGATCAGAGCACTTCAAGTCTTCTATGAAAACAAATTCCAGCCCAGATTATTATACCCTTCAAAACTCTCTTTCAAGTTTGATGGAGAAGAGAAATACTTTCATGAAAAAAAAACAGTTAAGAATTTGGTGATCGCCCTCTACCAGCCCCTCCGGCCGCCCCCCACCACTCCTCAGTGCCTCCCCCACCCCTCCCGCCCAGTAGGATTTTCTGCTGAGTTCCGGGAGCCCCCAGACCCAGTGCTAGCCCAGGTCCAGTGAGTGTGCGGAGAGTTTCCTGCGACCCTGCAACTGCGGGACCAGTCCCAGCCCAGGCGCAGCGTGGGCCGGACACTCTCCCAGCCCCTCGGGCCGCCCCCCACCACTCCGCAGTGCCTCCCCCACCACGCCCGCCGAGTAGGATTTTCTGCCGAGTTCCGGGAGCCCCCAGACCCAATCCTAGCCCAGGTCCAGTGAGTGTGCAGAGAGTTTCCTGCTAACCTGCGCTGGCGGGACCAGTCCCAGCCCAGGCGCAGCGTGGGCCGGACCCTCTCCCACCCACTTGAGCCGCCCCATACCACTCTGCCATACCTCCCCACCCCTCCTGCAGAGTAGGAAATTCTGCCGACTTCCGGGAACTCCCAGACCGAGTCCTAGTCCAGGTCCGGTGAGTGTGTGGAAGCTTCCTCCTACCCTGTGCTAGCAGGACCTGTCCCAGCCCAGGAGGCAGCTGGGCTGGACCCTCTCCCACCCCCTCCGGTGGCCCCCGACCCCTCGGCAATACCTCCCCCATTCCTCCCGCTCAGTAGGAATTTCTGCCGACTTGCAGGAACCCCCAGACCCAGTCCTAGCCCAGGTCCGCAGCAGGAAGGAGCTGAGCACAGCAGCCACACCTAAGCCAGACGCAGCTGGATAAGTCCAAACTCTGTAGATCTCCACCTTAACTTCAGTAGGTGTGAAGGTTATAA
>NW_004525097.1:135565-153662 GCF_000260255.1 Octodon degus
AGGGACTTAAAGTTCAACATATCAATACTTGATGAAAAATACCTGCGCCTTATTATGCCTAAGATGTTTGATATGCAGACAGATAGTGAGGTTAAGTTTAATAGCCTAAGTCCTTTGATGATAACAATAAGCTTGTCTTCTGGATGGTTAACAACCTGAGTTTGCAGACCAAAATTAGAGAAAAAGTAGGGCTTCAAGGAAAGCCAACATTTTGGCCCTAATCTTCTAAGGTTAATTAAGACTCAGGACATATGAGATCTTGTGCTGTACCGTCATGTACCTCGGTAGAGTCCCAAATTTTCTGATCTAGAAGATTATGGGGCCAAATAGGAAAGTGATCCATGATGTAGAGTGTGCCTAAGGAGAGTCACATGGAGAGAAAACACTCAGGCTTTCACAGAGAGAACATTGGCCAAGCAATGTCCGTGACTCATCCACATGGCTGACACTGACAAAGGTTCTACGCTCTGAGGTACAGGATCTCAGGATAAATTCTGAGGGCATTTCACTGACCTTCTCAGTCCAAAAAGCTACAACTCTTGTTGCATGGGTCCTGTTTTACCTTGGTCTTAACTATCCAGTAGAAAAGTATGAAGACGAAATATAGGAAATAAAGCCATGCTGTTAAGTTGAGCTGTGGGGGACTCAGGTCAACAATTTCTGACATTGCCAGTTAAACAGAAGACCCAATGCTATTATGGGCTACTGGACTGTTTTAGAATATTTTGCTGAGTTTACACACCTATAATACTCAAATAACGGAGCTGAGAAAAAAAGGGGTATAGAGATGAATGTCCATTTTGTATCTGTGTATTCAAAATGGTTAGGACAGATATATAGTCACATTCTCTTCATGAATAGAATGATTTGTTCTAATGGTGTTTGTGAATAGGATCTCAAGTCCGCATCTTGTACAGCAATTAACCACTAAGAAGAATGTATGCAGTGTGTTAGTTATTGAAACTGTCCTACCGATTTGATTTGAAACTGTCTCATTGCTATCTGTTTATCAATAAAATTATGAAAAAAAAGAAAAGAAAAAGAGTAGTCCTGATAAAATATCAAAGAAAAAATATATTTTATATACCAAAACACCAAAAGCAAGCAGGAGTGATGATTTGAATTTCTGGCAATGCAAAGTTCAAGCTAAAGGTGTAAGCTTCAATGTAAATGTCAGTAGAGAAAAGGGTCACTACATACTAGCGTAGGGAAAAGACCAATAAGAACATAGAACATGCACAGGTATTTCTGCACCGTGCACTAGGATAGCTGTCTTCATAAAGCAAACCCTGCTGAACATAAAAGGTGAAGTAAAGTTTCAGTGCTGCATTCCTTTAATCCCAGCAGCTAGGAGGCTGGGGCAGGAGACCAGATGCATGTTTAAGGCACCCCTAGGCTGCATTATGAGTTTAAGGTCTGGCCAAATGATATAGCACAACCCTGTGTCAAAAAAGGAAAAAAAGGAAGAATAAGAAAAAGGGGAAAAGCTCAAGGAATTACTGATACAGTTATAGTCATGGATATTAACAACACATTTTTCTGTAGCCATTGATCAACTAAACAAAAACGCATTCCAGACATATCAGAGCTGAGCCTCACTCTTAAATATAGGGATTTAATAGATATCTGGAGTATTCCACACTATTAGAGCAGAGTATACATTTTTTCTGCAGCTTGTGGTGCTTTCCTTAAATTAGATCACATAGTAGATTAATAACTACAACCACAAAAATGTGGAGATACACAACATAAAACACGTAAACTGTTTATATATGACACCAGTAATATAACGTACAGGAAGGAATACCGTGTGTGTGTGTGTGTGTGTGTGTGTGTGTGTGTGTGTGTGTGTGTGTTTGGAGTTAAGAGCACAGAATAGACTGTGATAAAGTAAAATGTCACATGTAAACCTCACAGTAACTTGACAGAAAAGCCTACCAGACTCACGGGGTGGGGGGGGGAGTAGTAGAAGAATAAGCAGGAGGAAGAGGAGGAAGAGAAAGAGGAGAAGGAAGAGGAAGAGGGGAAGCAGGAGCAAGAGCAGAGGAGGAAAAGCGCCTACCTGGCAAGAGAAAGAACCAGGGTTCTATCCCCAGTACCACATGCCATGCCAGCCCCAGAACTGGTGTGGTGGCGCGTGCCTGTAATCCGAGCTCTGGGGAGGCTGAGGCAGGAGGATCCCTGCAACTTCATGTGAGACCCTCTATCAAATAAATAAATGAATGATTAAAATATAATAATAAAGGAAAGAAACATGAAGCCAAATAAGAATTGGACAGGTGGCAAACTCAACATTCTATCGGTGGGATCGGACAAACGTGAGAGACCAGGGTGAGCCCGACCACAGTGGCAGACATATTTGGCAGCCATATTTTGTACCTGCCACTCGTCTGGCTGATGTCAGGTCTAGGTCATCCTATCTGAAACTTCCTTGAGTTCTCAGAAGACTGAAGACAGGACTCTGGTTGGTTCATGGTGCCTGCTCAGAACCCTGTCTCTGCAGTGCCTGGCTGTGATTGACAGGCCATACCCTGCGCTTACTGGGTTTGCCTAAATAATGGCCCACAGCAATCCCACCCTCAAGAGAGAAGGAAACCAGCTCCTTATTGAGCCCTTGCTGATTAGACATTCCAGGAGCCCTCAGCTTTGTTCTTTGAATCCTTCACTCAAGAATGTTCATGTGACGTTTACTTTCATGACTATGGTAATCTGGAAGCGGTAGACTACTACACAGACGATTTCTAAGTGCTGAGAGCACACGGGGACCTTGTACTGACAGGTACATGGTCCCACACCCAGGGCCTCACATAGCCCAAACTCAGGTTTTCCCTGCTCTGAAAATTAACCATGGCTGAGCCTCCCTGTATTCAGGCACCACTGACCCCCTAATATCTCTAGCAGTGGGATGAAATGCCAGACTGAATATGAGGAAGCTGAGGCTCAGAGAGAGAGATGCTAATTTCAGGACATCACTGAGAATGACCACCAGGCATTAGACTGAAGTTAGCCAGCACCAAACTCAGGGGCATCCTATACAGCAGCCCTGCACAAGCAAGAATCATTTTGAAATTTCCTGCCATGGAAGAGCTGGTGGACTCAAATGCGAAGGAAAAAAAGGAAGCCATGAAGGGGAAGGTTTAGTACAGGAAGCCCACACTGAGGCAGGAAGTGAGTCAGCTCTGCTGCCCTGCTGCCCTGCCCCTCTCCTCCATGCTGATTCCTAGGACGCTGTTCCACTGAGCTGCACAGGCAGGGCTCAGCACTTGTCTGCTGTCATCCACCTGCAGCAGGAACCTGCATCCTCCCTAGAGCATCTCCAGGGGTTGGGGGAGGATGGCCATTGTGAGGATGACCGAGCTGTGCAGATGGATGGGCTAGGGAGAGAAGAGGCCTGTGGGGAGGCTCCGAGAGGAAGGACCAACACTGAGCTCTGTCCCCAAGAAGAGGGTAGCTCAGGAAGACAGCAAGTCTATTTGCTGCTGTGTCCTGCCCTCAGAGATAAATAACAAGCAGGAAGATTCAAAAGGAGGGAAAAGTCCAACATCAAATATCCGCGTGCCCCAGATGCAGCCCTGGCAACACAGCACACTGGCTGATGGGGAGGGCAGTTCCCGTTCATGTGGGGCGGTGCTGTGTCAACTCATGGTGGGCAGAACCCAGTCCTGAAGTTTACACACACCTCAGTGGGGTCTGCAGAGCGGTGCAGTAACATCTCTAAGGAAGCCGTGATCAGCGGCTGGAGAAGACATGATGCCCTCCCTGACAGCCCTGCTCTGCCTGGGTGAGAGGGGAAGACAGGAGGGGACACCCTGGTCTGGGAAGGACTTCACCCCACAGGAAGACCCCAGACCATCAGGAGACCAGGGGCTCAGGAGGCTCTGGGGAGGAGAGGACCTGATCGGGTTTCTGGGTGAACTTCTCACAGGGAACTCTCTTCCAGGGATGAGTGTGGGACCCAGCATCCAAGTGCAGTCAGGTAAGTATGTCCACCCACTGTCCCAGATCTCTCTTCCTGGGGACAAAGAAACAAGCCTGGCAGTAGGGATGGAGCACAGCAGGTGTTGGTGGGTGCTGGGGTTCCAGAGTGTCCCGGGGCTGAGAGCTGGAAACTGAGGGAAGAAGAGTTCCTGGGACTCTGCTGTGATTTCCCTGCAGGGACCCTCCCCAAACCCCGGCTCTGGGCTGAGCCAGGACCTGTGATATCACTGGGAGCAACTGTGGACCTCTGGTGTGCATGGACTCTGGGGGCCCAGCAGTGCCATCTGCTTAAAGAGGGAATCTCGGTGCCCTGGAGGACACAGACGTTCGAAATGCCCATGAACACTACCAAGTTCTCCATCCCATCCATGACAGAGCACGATGCAGGACGATATCACTGTTACTATAACAGCTCTGCTGGGAGGTCAGAGCCCAGTGAGCCCTTGGAGCTGGTGGTAACAGGTGAGAGGACACTTGCTGTACCAGGCCTACCCTCTGCCCTTAAGAAGGGGTTCTTGCTCAGGCATGTCCCCATCTCACAGTCCAGCCCTGGGGCGAGTGTGGGAGTGTGACTCCACTTGACATGCTGCCTCTGTCTCTCCTGGGGGTCTACAACAAACCCAGCCTTTCAGCCTGGCCTAGCTCTGTGGTGACCTCAGGAGGGAATGTCACCCTCCAGTGTAGCTCAACACTGGGATACAACAGGCTCATTCTGACTGAAGAAGTTGTAGCCAAGCACTCCTGGACTCTGGACTCACAGATAGGCCCCAGTGGTCACGTCCATGCCATATTCCATGTGGGTCCTATGACCATCAGTCACAGAACGATATTCACATGCTATGGTTGTGTCAGGAATCAACCCCAGGTGTGGCGAGAGACTAGTGACACCCTGGAGCTCCTGGTTCCAGGTGAGGTAGACACAGCCTTTCCTCTCATGACTGAGGGCCTGACCCAACCCCATTGTGTGGGGATAAGAGGAACCTGGGATCCTGGGCTACGTGACAGAGGGAGAGGGTGGCAGTGATACCCAAGACAAAGGGATCCAGTGAGACAGAGAGAGAGGACATAAGATGGCAGGGAAAGACAGCAAACTTTATGTGGTTCCTCGGGTTTGCTCTGCTCCTTGTGGATCAGAATGTATGACGGTTGAACCCGCACTGTGCACAGAGCAGAACAGCCCTGACACTTCCCTTTCTAACTCCAGCAGGGACTCTCCCCAAGGCCTCCTGGGCTGAGCCATCCCCTGTGATCCCCTGGGGGAAACCCATGGCCGTCTGGTGTGAGGGGGGCCCCGAGGCCCAGGAGTACTATCTGGATAAAGAGGAGCAGCTAGATAACTTTCAAAGACAGACCGCAGCTGAATCTAAGAACTATGCAAACTTCTCCATCCGTCCATGGAAGCAGATGATATAGGACAATATCACTGCTACGGTCACACCCCCATAGCTTAGTCACAGCCCATCTGGAACAAGTGATGACAGATGAGAGGACACTCAGGGTCCCAGCCCAAGGCTCAATCCTTGGATTGGGGTCTACTCTCAAGGGCATCCCCTCTCTCAGCACAGCTGTGGTGTTTCTGTAGGATTTGAGAGTCCATTTCTCACACTGCCTCTTTCCCTCTAGGGGTCCACAACAAACCCAGACTCTCAGCCCTGCCCAGCCCTGTGGTAATGTCAGGAAAAACTGCCACACTCCAGTGTGGCTCACTGCAGAAATATGACAGGTTCATTCTGACTGAGGAAAGAGGAGCCAAAAACTCCTGGACACAAAACTCACAGCGAGGAGGTCTGAGGGGCCAGGTCCAGGCCATGTTCCGTGTGGGACCTGTGACCCCCAGCCACAGGTGGACCTTCAGATGCTATGGCTGTTATCGGATCCAACCCCAGGTGTGGTCAGAGCCCAGTGACACCCTGGAGCTCGTGGTCCCAGGTGAGAAGGGCACAGCCTTTCCTTTCATGATTGAGGGCCTGACCAAGACCCAAGGCAGTGGAGATGAGAAGAGCCAGGAATCCTGGGCTCAGAGACAAAGGGAGAGGGTGGCAGTGATATACAAGATAAAGGGAACAAGTGAGACAGGGAGTAGGAATGTTAGATGGCGGGGAAGGAGAAGAACCTTCAAGTGACTCCTCAGGTTCCCTCTGCTCCATGTGGGTCAGAATGAATGAGATCTGCTTGGACACGCAGTGTGCAGTGCAGAGCAGCCCTGACACTTCCTCTCTTAATTCCTCACAGGGACCCTCCCCAAGGCCTCCTTCTGGGCTGAACCATCCAGTGTGATCCCCCCGTCGAAGCCCGTGGCCCTCTTATGTGAGGGGACTCTGGACACCCAGGAGTACTATCTGGATAAAGAGGGGTGGCCAGTGAACTGGGACAGACAGACCTCAGCTGCACCCATGAGCAGGACCAAGTTCTCCATCCCATCCATGAGAGCAAATGATGCAGGGCGATATCGCTGTTACTACCGCACCCCTGCTGGCTGGTCACAGCCCAGTGAGCCCCTGGAGCTGGTGGTGACAGGTGAGAGGACTCTCAGCGCCCCAGCCACATGCTCTGTCCTCAGATATGATTCTGGTTTCAAGGGTGTCCCTCTTTCAGTGCAGCCATGGGGACATATGAGTCCTCTTCACACGCTGCCTCCCTCTCTCCTAGGAGTCTACAGCAAGCCCAGCCTCTCAGCCCTGCCCAGCCCTGTGGTCAATTTAGGAGAGAACATCACCCTCCAGTGTGCATCACAGAGAGGATTTCACAGGTTCATTCTGACTGAGGAAGGAGGAGACAAGCGCTCCTGGACGCTGGACTCACAACACAACAGGGGGAATTTCCAGGCTCTGTTCACTGTGGGCCCCGTCATTCCCAAGCACAACTGGACATTGAAATGCTACGGTTATGACAAGAAAAACATGCAGGTGTGGTCAGAGCCCAGCGATGCCCTGCAGCTCCTAATCTCAGGTGAGATATTGCAGGCTAATGCAGGACATTTCCAGTCACCAAACACATTGAGAGCCCAAACTTGATGGCCCCCAAACTGGCAGTGGGTGAGAGAATCTCCTGAACCTGAGACCCCGAGTGTGATACCCTCAGGGCAGGACACAGGGCAGGGGCATGCAGGCACCAGCCCCTCAGCTGGCTCTTCCTCCCTCCAGGGCAGTCCAGGAAGCCCTCCCTCCTGACCCAGCAGAGCCCTATCCTGGCCCCTGGACACAATCTGACCCTGCAGTGTCGCTCTGACCTCGGCTATGACACATTTGCTCTGTCCAAGGAGGGGGCAGGTGACCTTCCCCAGCACCCTTCCAGGCAGCCTCAGGCTGGGCTCTTTCAAGCTGACTTCTTCCTGGGCCCTGGGAAACGCTCCCATGGGGGCCGCTACAGATGCTACGGTAGACGCAATCACTCCTCAGAGTGGTCAGCACCCAGTGAGCCCCTGGACATCCTGATCCCAGGTGAGGAGCCCAGTCAGGGATCCAGATCCTGCACTGGACCTGCTGGAGTGCTCAAGAGGTGATAGCAGGTTGTGGTGTCAGGAAGGGAGGGAGACAGTGGGATGGGAGGCCAGGAGGGGCAGATTCAGAAAAAGCAGAGAATGAAGATTCACAGAAACAGCCTTGCTGAGGCCTCAGCTAAGGACAAACTGGGGCCACCCCTCACCACCCTCCTTCTCTCCAGGACAGCTCACTGCCACACCCTCTCTCTCAGTGCATCCAAGACCACCAGTGTCCTCAGGAGAGAATGTGAAACTGTTGTGTCAGTCACAGAACCCGATGGACACTTTCCTTCTGTACAAGGAAGGCGCAGCCGATTGCCCCCTGCATCTGAGATCAGAGCCCCGAGCTCAGCAGTCGCAGGCAGAATTCTCCTTGGGAGCTGCAAGCTTGGACCTCAGGGGCACCTACTGGTGCTATGCCTCTCAGAACTCAACTCCGTACTTGTTGTCACAGCCCAGTGATACTGTGGACCTTGAGGTCTCAGGTGAGCTCTCCTTGACTCCATCTATCAGGTATTAGGGTCCCTTTGGCACTGCTCCAAGGACAGTTCTGCCTGAGGTTAAAATTAAGTATCAGCCAGAGTAGGAAATCAGCCCTCCGTGGAGTGCCATCTGGGTCCTCTTTCATATAACTGCAGCATCACCATAGTGGACTGGCAGAGGTTCCTGGCAGGCAGCAGTAAGGTTATTGTGGAGCCACACAGCAGTAGGAGTAAAGTGCCTAAATATAGGTTCCCAAGGGTCAGCCCAGTACCTCACCTTCCCCTTGCCCATTCCCAGTATGCTCTAGGGCCCAACACAACACCCTCAGTGCACAGCTCCACAGAGAGTCCCTGCTCTGTCCGAGTGTCCTGTGCACTGGCTGCCTAGAGACACTCAGCCTATCTCACTCCTGGCTCCAGTCTGGGCTCTGTTTGTGTTCAGGGATAGAGAATTGGGAAAGGAACCTGGATCCCCAGGGCTCAAATTCTGGACTGCATTGGGTGGGGTCACAGCTGAGGGAGATATTGCTTCCAGCCTGGGGAGGAGCAGCAGCTAATGTGGGGAGTGGGAAATTGAAGCCCTCACTTCCCCCATTCCTCCCAGGAGGCACTGAGGATCAGACCCTCACACTAGATTCTGGACACCTGGCTGGAGAGCACTAGGAGGGGTCTGCTGCAGGAGCTGATCTGTGGGACTAGATAAGATGCAAACTTGGACTGGCCACTCCTGTGTAGACCTCATTGTCTCCAGGTGTAGAGGGGAGGCCTGGCCCTGACTGTGAATAGTCTCTAGTACTGTCCTTGCTCTTAACCCTTCAGAGGTTGCCTCCCAGGGAAGCCTCCAGGACCCCACACTACAGGGGTCTGTCCCTCTGTGCAGTGACACACAGTGGGGATGGTGCCAGGCAGCAGCAGCTCTCAGATCCTTTCACTGAAGCTCAGGAAACCCAGCTCTCCTGCGAGAAGGAGGCTGGAAGTCAGACTCCTCAGTATCTGCCACACAACCCCTTCCTTGTGTGTCACCTGGGGCCTGTTTTCCCTAAAGTTGTACTGCCCAGCTCCCAAACAGGACTCTATGTCCCAAAATATCAGCCTGTGCCCTGTCGCCCATGTGAGTGAGACCCCTGGACATGATGCTAGCGACGAAAATTTCCCAGAGGAGCATCCACCCATGAGAAGCCTGATGCTGACAGGAACTCCCTGCCCACGCTGCCATCATGATGTTTCCCATGGAGCTAAGTGAAAGAGGGGCACAGAAGGAGACTCAGTGGAAAGCCGACAACTTGGGCTGGTCTGTAGCTCAGAACTCACGCCTGATGTCCCCGCCTCAAAGCCAGATCCCCTGCTGTCCCAACACCTCCACATCAGGTCCTTCAGCAAGGGTATTGGAGACAACTTCCCTTCAAACACAGGAGTCCAGTGCACTGCAGTGCTGTTTGCAATTTTCAGGGCAGGGTAAATCTCTAGAGGAGTGTGGAGCAGACATTAGGAGGACCAGTATCTTCCTGGGCTCTGAGAACCAGGTGACCATTGCCCTGGCTCAGAGGAGGGGACGTGTCTGAGGTTCAGGCAGGATGAGGGCGCTGGTGGACAGAGAGCAGCCTCCTGACGTTCAGGAGTTCCTCTCCAGGTACCCTGCATCCTGCCCTGGGGAATCAGGGAAGCCCCTCTCCAGGGCAGTCAGCTCTGGTCCTTTGGAGGCCCTGAGAAAACAGAGAACATCCACTGGCTTGGTTGTTTCTGAACTCAGAAACACTTACTCTCTCACCCATTCATGAGCTCTCAGGGCTCAGGCACTACTTGCTTCAAAGTGACTCAGACACAAGGTCTGTATTCATGGATTATGGGAAGCCAGGTGAATCCCACAAGAGAACTGAGGGTACAGCAGGGAGAGGGCTCGGTCAGCACTGCACAGAGATACCTCCGGAGATGGAGACGGGACTTTGGATCTCAGACACGGCTCAGGTCTCTTCAACACAGTACCTTCTGCTCCACATACTTTGTGCTGAGCAGCCACTGAGGCCATCAGCCCATCATAGAACCACCCAGAGCCCAGGGTGGGGAGGAGAATTCTCCATTATCGTGATGGACACAGTGGGCCCAGTCTTGCCATGGGCAGGCAGGTGGCTGGGTGGACAGAAGGGCCCTTGGAATCAGTGCCATATGTCCTGACCTCTGTGACCCCTCTGTCCCCACCCCAGCCACGCATGTGCAGGACTACACTGTGGGAAATCTTGTCCGGATGGGACTGGCTGGCGTAGTCCTCATCGTCCTTGGAATCCTGCTATTTAAGGATCAACACAGCCAAAGCACGACTCAAGATGCTGCCATGATGTAAAAATGGCAGATGGAAGTCACTTCTCAGAGTGGTGGAGGCCTGTATGCAAACCTGATCACCTCAGAAGGATCTGGAAGACAGCCTGGTGCAGAGATGGACTACAATTCAGCAACTGTGCAGGAGGCCATTGTGGTCTGCGCATCAGGACTCGGCAGGTCTCACACAGTGATTCCCACCAAGGAACCCCAGTGCTTTCCTCCTTATCTGCAAGTTCCGCCTGGGCCCCTCCTCTCTTCCCAGCTCCATAGGTGCGGCTGTGACGCCCAGACCAGGTTTGGGACTCCCTATACACCCTTTGTGCCCTGCTCTACTTTCTGATGACGTTTTCCTTCATTGTAATTACATTCACTGGTGCGTAGGAATTAGATCCCATCCTTTCAGCTGCCAACCTGGAGCAAAAATTTTTGCCAAATCACAGCAAAAGTGTTCAAAAATTAGATTCTAGTGTGGTGAAAACAAACACAAAATGATACCCTGACAGCCGTTCTGGGACCTGTAACCCCTTAACCATGAGCTGATGATCCATACGAGGTTTCTTCTGGAATAGAATGGTGTAGACTCCCAACACTGATTTTTAATAGTGTCTTCCTACATTGCTACCCCGTCTTGTTTTGAATTTAAGATGTTGTACTCAGATTCCTAGAGGGCTGCACTTACAGCAGGCCTATTCCACTAGATTGAAAAATCAGTTTCTTGGTCAAATTTCTTGGTTTTCAACATAGACTCTCCTGCCATCCCTGCACAGAGGCCTTTCTGTTTGTTCCTTCCCACCATGTCACCTCTCTGTCCTGTATGTGAGTGCAGCAGGCAGGGCATGCAGGGCAGGGCCGGAGCACACTGGGCAAGGGCCCCCTTGCCAGCTTCCTCATCCTATTCAGGAAGTTTCTGGTTTCTCTTAGTCAACTATGTTTCCAGCTTCTCCCTTCTTTTCTAGCACTGAGACTTGAACTTACGGCCATCACTTCCTTATTTACAAAAGCTTTGTTTCCAATCTCTTCCTTCTCTTCTTTTTTACTTTTCTCTTTATTCCTTCACCTTGCCCTTACCCCTTGTCCCCTTTCCCATTTGAACATTTCTTCCTATTTTCTATTCTGCACTATATATTTTGGTCCTTTTTTAATTTTATTTAAAAATTTTGGTATAGGGTCTCACTAAGCAGCTCAGACTCATAGTGTTCCTCTTGTTTCAACCTCCCCAATGCTCAAATTACAGGCATGTACCACCATGCCCAGTCTTCATGGCCAGCTTGGCATGCACAGGGTGTGGCCAGTAGGATTTGTGGCACCGAGGATCAGGCCTGGCTCCTTGCACTTGCCTAGGCAAGCTCTTATTTTTTTTTAATAATTTTATTGAAAAACAAATAGCAATGAACCATTTTCAAAACCTATTAGTAGGACAGTTTCAATAATTAATACAAAAAAGAAATAAGTAATACATTCCATATTGTTGTTTTATTAGTGATTATTAATAGCAAAAGATATAGATGTGATATGCTGTCCAAACACTATTAGTACAAATCTTTCTTCTCATTGAATTAAGAGAAAGTAGCTGTATATCCTCTTTTCCATGTACAGATACAAAATGGTCCCTCATTTTTTTTCTGTTTTTTTTGTTTTTGTTTTAGTTTCTGTTGTTGTTGTTGTTGTTGTTGTTGTTGCTGCTGCTGCTGCTGCTGTTTTGTTTTGTTTTTCTTTTGGCAGAACCAGGGATTGAACTCAGGCCCTTGCACTTGCCAGGCAAGCACTTATTCTGCTGAGCCACCGCCCCAGCTCCCTACAGTCCCTCATTAGTATCCCATTTTTCATTTACTTTTGTCAGAGATGGGTATTCTATTGCCATTTAAAAATTCAGTATTTAAATACTGAATTCAGCAAAATATTCCAATATAGTCCAGTAGTCCATAATAGTAGTGGGTTATCCATAGCACTGGCAATGTCAGAAGTTGTTGACTTGAGCCTTTTACAGCTCAGCATATGAACATGGCTCTACTTTTTATACCTCATTTTAGGTGAGCTCTCAAACTGCTGAGCTACCTCTGCAGCCCTGGTCCTCATTCAGAGTTTCAGTTTCTCCCATTAAACATACTATATGATATGTAAACCTTCGTTTCTGCTTCATTTTATTTAAGACTATATTCCTAAAGTTCACCCCTTTACATAGAAGTGCCTCAAGTTCATCCATCTTTATGACTGAGTAGTACTCCATTGCATAAAAAACCCACCACTTCTTTATCCCTTCCTCGTTTGATGGGCATGTTGATTGTTTGCAAGTTTTAAGTATGACAAATTGCTGCCACCAAATGAGTGTTCATATATTTCTCTGGTATGATGTTTTTAATCTTTCTGGGAAGAAACCCAGAAGGGGAATAACTAGGTGGATTCAGTCCACTAATCCTAGTTTTTGAGGTATCTCCACACTGATTTCCACAATGATTGCAAGCCTCTATTCTCCCACCTGCGGTGTACAAGGACTCCTTTCCATCTATAGGCCCTCCAGCTTGTGTCATTACTTTATTTCTTGATGATAGCCTTTCCTTTTTGTTGTTGTTTTTTTTTCTGGCATAACCAGGGATGGAATTCAGACCCTTGCACTTGCCAGAGAAGCACTTATTCTACTGAGCCATCTCTCCAGCAACTGAGCCATGTAACTGGCTTTTTTTTCTATAGCTTTTCTTTTTTTTTTTTTTCAGAACTGGGTATTGAACTCCTCAGGCCCTTGCATTTGCAAGGGAAGCACTTATGCCACTGAGCCGTTTCCTTGGCCCCCATTCTTTGTAATGAGATTAATCTCAATATTATTTTCATTTCCATCTCTAGAAAAACCACCTGTGTTGAATGTTTTCATGTTTCTTTTTTATGCCATTAATGTGTCCTCTCATAGTGTGGGTACTCACTCAAGGGTCCATTTTGGATTGAGTCTTTAAATTTAGAGGGTTTAGATCCTACCCCCACCCCAAACCCACTGAATGAGTGCGAATTCTGACATGCTCTCAGGAACCCCCAGATCCAGCCCAAGTCTGGGCACTGCAAGTTTGTGGGAGACCTTCTCATCTCCCCTGTGCCCATTTTCCCCCTCAGCTACAACCCAGTTCGGCATACAGTCCTGGGGTGAAATTCTGCAGCAGCAGTCCCTGAAGAAAAAGTAGGTGACAAAACCACCCAGCTAGTCCAGAAGCAGAACATCTTGCCAGAGGGGCACAATAGGTTTACTCCCAATGATTACAACATGAAGAAGCTGAGCACAGCAGCCAGACCCAAGCCACACACAACTGGATACATTCAAACCTTATAGATCTTCCCCCAAATATCACTAGGTGCTAAGGTTATAACAGCAACAAAGCTCTACACCAAAGGTCAGAGGACAGTGCTATACAAAATGACCAAAAAAAGGAGCAAAATGCAATCACAGACCACAAGCTGACCTAGAACAAGTGCAGAGGAGACTGCCACAGAAAAAATTGGGAATCATAGCTGAAATCTCTGCATCAAAAGTGACTGAAAGAAACAACTGCAGAAAGGTATAGAGGAACTCAGATCAGAAATAACTTCTGAAATTAGAAAAAAGAAATCTCTGAATTCATAGCATCTGAAGTAAAGAATCAAATGCAGAAATATATGGAAGAAACTCAATCTGAAAAAATCTCTGCAGGAAAAGAATTAATAACTGCTTCTGAAGAAGACATTGATAAAAAAATAGAAGAGATTAGAAAAATGATGGATTCTTTGAATGAGCACTACAAGAAAGAAATAGATCACATGAAGCAGGGTCAAAGAGATATACAGAAACTCAAAATCTCAATCACAAGCTTGCAAAACCATTTGAGTGAAAGTGAAGATAGAGCTTCAGATCTTGAACATGCTGGTGCAGCTAGTGAAATGGTAAGAAAAGATCCCTTGAAAACAACTAGGATGCAGGAAAAAATAATTCATCACTTTCAAGATGAAGCAAAGACGGACAATGTGAGACTAATGTGCATCAATGAGAAAGAAGGACTCAATGCAAATGATATAAAAAGAATATTTGCAGAAGGAATAGCAGAAAACTTCCCAAGTATGAGGAAACAATCTGACATTCAAGTAATCAAAGCATACATACTGTCAAATAACTTTAATCCAATTAAAAACACACCCACACATATCATAGTCAAGATTCCAGAACTCCAGCATAACAATATATCGAAAGAGGCTATAGAAAACAAACAGATCACATTCAAAGGAAAATCCATCAGAATTATAGAAGAAACCATTAAGGTAAGAAGAGCATAGAGCAGAGTACTTCATTTACTCTATGAAAGCAAATTCCAGCCCAGACTACTATACACTGAAAAACTCTCTTTCAAGTTTGATGGAGAAATGAAACACTTCCATGACAAAGAGCAACTAAAGAATTTCAAGATGACATAGTGAACCCTACACAGGCTACTGAAAGTTGTTCTAGAGAGGGACCAAAACGATCAGAACTCCATGAACAAGAACAGTAGGAACCCACTAAATAGGGCAAACAATTACATAAAGGAGAAGAAGGAGTAAACAACAGCAGGCAAATAACAAGTCAATTGTAGGTCAATGCATCTCAATTATAGCCTTCAATGTAAACGGACTCAATTAACAAATTAAAAGAAATAGAGGGACTGGGGAGATAGCACAGTAGAACAAAATTTGCCTGGCAAGCGCAAAGTCCTGAGTTCAATCCTTGGTACTGAAAAAAGAAAAAAGACTGGCATAGTGGATTAAGAAACAAAATCCAACAATATGCTGTATACAAGAAACACATTTAACTCATAAAGACATTCTTAGGCTGAAAGTCAAAGGAGGGAAAACAATACTACACACCCGAGCACACCACAAAAAGGAATGAGTAACAATCTTGTTCTCAGGCAATCTCAACTTCAAGCCAAGAATGATCACATGAAATAAAGAATGCCACTATATACTGCTTTGGGGAAAAATTCAAGAGGAAGAGGTAACACTCATAAATATATATGCTCCAAACACGGTAGCACCTAACTATATAGACAAATCTTAATGGACATAAAAAATGTAATATCTAACATCACAGTCTTAATAGGACACCTTAGGAAGCCAATACCAAAAAAGACAGGCATAACAGACAAAAAAATTAGAAAAGAAACAGCGAAACTGAACAACAGCTTGGAACAAATGGACTTCATGGACATATAAAGAGTACTCCATCCAGCCACACCTGAATACACATCTTTTTCAGCTGCCCATGGGTCATTTTCTAAAATAGACCACATACTGGTCCATAGGTCATGCTTAAGTATATGTAAGAAAACAGAAATTATCCCATGCATATTATTTGACCACAGTGCAATGAAACTGGAAATACATGACAAAAGAAGCCAGAAAAAAAACCTAAATACATGTAAATTAAACAACACCCTACTCAGCAATCAATGGTCACAGATGAAATTAAACAGGAAATTCGACAATAACTACAATGCAATGAAAATTCAACCACAACTTATCAGAATTTATGGGATGCAATGAAAGCAGTTCTCAGAGGGAAATTCAGAGCTGGAAACTCATACATTAGGAAAGAAGAACAGGAAAAAAACAAACACCATAATGCTACACCTCCAACATCTAGAAAAGGAAAAGCAAACCAAACCCAAAGACAAAAGACAGGGAGAAATCATAAACATGAGAGCAGAAATTAATTCAATTGTGTCAAAGAAAACAGTTCAAAAAGTAACGAATCAAAAAGCTCACTTTTTTTAAGATTAAATAAAATTGATAAGCCCCAGCTAACTTCATCAAAAAGAGGAAAAAAAAATTGAAACATAAGCACTAAGGAATGAAAACTGCACACTTACCACAGACCAAGAGGATATTCAGAAGACTATCAGTAGCTAATTTGAGAATCTTTACTCTCACACAATAAAAGGCACAGAAGAAATGGATATATTACTACAAAGGTACAAATTAACAAAAGTGAATCATGAAGATATAACAACTATTGATAATCCAATAACAGCCAATGAAATAGGAAATGTAATATTAAAAAAAAACCTACCACCAAAGAAAAGCCCAGGTCCTGATGTATTCACAGCTCAATTCTACAAAAAATTTACAGAAGATATAATTCCTATAGTCCTCAAAATCTAAACGAAATTGAAAAGGAGACAATTTTCCCAAAATCATTCCTAGAGGCAAGAATTATAATGATACCAAAACAAAAAAAGATACAAACAAAAAACAAAATGACAGGCCAATCTCTCTCATGAACACACATGGAAAAATCCTCAATAAAATCCTAGGAAATAGAACACAGCAAATCATCAAGAAGTTTATACAACATGACCAGGTAGGATTTGTCCCAGGGATGCAAGGATGGTTCAATACTCACAAATAATAAATGTAATACACCGTAGCAATACAGCAAATACTAAAAACCACATGATCATCTCAATTGATGCAGAAAGGGCGTTTGACAAAGTCCAACACTCATTCATGTTCAAAGTTCCACAGAACATTAGAATCTATGGCGTCAACTTCAATCTGATAAAAGGCATTTATGACTACCCAACAGCTAACATAATTCTAAGTGGGAAAAAACTGAAATCTTTTACTCTTAGATCTAGTGGAACACAAAGATGTCCTCCATCACCACTCCTATTGAATATACTTCTAGAATCATTAGCTGGAGCCATTACACAAGAAAGAGAAATAAAAGGAATAAGAATAGGTAAAGAAGTTAAATTATCATTATTTGCAGATGATATGATACTTCACTTGGAAGAACCAAAAAACTCCACCAAGAAGTTACTAGAATTAAAAAAACAAATTCAGTAACATAGCAGGATACAAATACCCAAAAGCCAATAGCATTCCTCTACACAGATAACAAAAATACTGAGAGGGCAATTATAGAAACAATACCATTCACAATAGCACTGAAGAAAATGAAATACCTTAGAACTAATCTAACTAAAGAAGTCAAACATCTTTTCAAGTAAAATTACAAGACTCCTAAAAAAGAGATAGAAGATAATTTCAGAAAATGAAAAATTATTCCCTGCTCCTGGATAGAAAGAACCAACATTATGAAGATGGCCATACTCCCAAAATTGCTGTACAGATTTAATAAAATCCCTATCAAACTACCACCAACATACCTCCTAGACCTACAGATATCATTCCTAAAATTTATTTGGAACCAGAAAATACATAGAATAGCAAGGCAATCCTGGGCAACAAAGTAAGGCAGGAGGCATTACAATTCCTGTCCTGAAATTATACTACAAGTCTACTGTGATAAAATCAGTATGGCACTGGCAACAAAATAGACCTGAGGATCAGTGACATACACTAGAAGACAGAGAAGGCTCTATGAACACTCTCAGCCACATTATCTTGACAAAGGGGCCAAACATGCTCACTAGAAGAAAGATACTCTCTTTAACAAATGGAGCTGGAAAAACTGGCTCTCTACTTGACAAAAACTAAAACTTGAGCCAGGTCTATCACCATGCACTAAGCTAAAGTTAAAATGGATTAAAGATCCAAACATTAAAACAGAAACACTAGAGACCCAGTCCTAGCCCAGGTGCGGTGAGTGTGTGGAGAGCTTCCTGCTACCCTGCGCAGGCGGGACCAGTCACAGCCCAGGCCACCACTCCGCCCTACCTGCCCCACACCTCCCGCCGAGTAGGAATTTCTGCCGACTTTCGGGAACCCCCAGACCCAGTCCTAGCCCTGGTCCGCAGCAGGAAGGAGCTGAGCACAGCAGCCAGACCTAAGCCAGACGCACTTGGATAACTCCAAACTCTGTAGAGCTCCACCTGAACTTCAGTAC
>NW_004525097.1:153762-155876 GCF_000260255.1 Octodon degus
GCTGGAAAAACTGGCTCTCTACATGACAAAAACTAAAACTTGAGCCAGGTCTATCACCATGCACTAAGCTAAAGTTAAAATGGGTTAAAGATCCAAACATTAAAACAGAAACACTAAATCTCTAAGAAGAGAAAGTAGGAGGAACTCTTGAAGATATAGGGGCAGACAAACAGTTCGTGAACAAAACTCAAATCACAAGGGTAACACTTGAAAGAACTAACAACTGGGACTTCCTCTTTTTGAGACATTTTTGCACTTCAGAAGAAATTCCAACAAAGTGAAAAGACAACCCACAAATTTGGGGAAAAAAACCTTGAAAAAAGTACTCAGACAAAGGTGTGCTCCCTAGAATTTAAAAAGAACTAAAAACCATTAGGGCTCATAAATTTAAAGACCCAATTCAGAAATGGGCATCCAAGATGAACACACTTCTCAAAGGATGAAATTAAAGTGAATAAATATATGAAAAAATGCTTCACTTCACTAGCCATCCATGAAAGGCAAATTAAAACAACATTGAGATATCATCTCACCCCAGAACGAATGGCTATCATAAACAAATCACCCAACAACAAATGTTGGAGAGGCTGTGGGGAAAAAGGAACCCTTCTCCACTGCTGGTGGAAAAGTAGACTGGTGCAACCATTATGGAAAACAGTATGGAGACTCCTTTAAAAACTAGGACCAGAAATCCCATTCAAACCACCTATTTACCTACTGGGAATTTTCCCAGAGGATCTGAAAACAATGTATCATAGTGATACATGTGTCCCTATGTTTATAGCAGCACAATTTTTATAGCCAAATTTTGGAAACTGCCAAGATGCCCGTCACTTGAAGAGTGGATGAAAAAGATGTCGCATTTTTTTAACATGTGATATTTTTATACAATGGAGTATTACTCAGCCATAAAGAATGATAAACTTGAAGCCTTCATATTTAAGTGGATGCCACTTGAAGATATACTCATAAGTGAAATAAACTATACCCACATGTGTAAATATTGTATATTCTCCCTAGTATAAGAACTAAAAAGAAGAAATACAAATAGAAAGGTATAACACAATTAAAAGGACAGCAAGAACTTAAGGATTAGGCAACAAAGAGAGGGCAAGGAGAAAAGCTAGGAAACATGACAGGGACAAAGCCATACATTTATACACAGAGGATGTGTAAGGCAATGATCCTGAGAAACATCAGCAGGTTTTTGAAACTAGTAGTTAGTTTGTAGGATACTCAGCCTGACTAAATATATATCTGATACCTGTGAACTAAGCAACTGCACTGAAGATAGCAGTGTGTAATAGTAGGGTTATCAGGGCCACCGGATCCTGAATAGACCCAAAGCGCAGGACCAGCATTTCAGTGAGATGACCCAGGGCCCGCCGGATGCTGAACAGACCTAGAGCGAAGGCCCACCATGTGAGTGAGACCACCCGGGGCTGTCAGATCCTGAATAGACCCAGAGCACAGGCCCAATGTGGAACCCCTCAGCAGAACTCCATGCAAAGAGGCTAGAGGCAAGACCCACCCAGCTGATTCAGGAGCAGAACATCTTGCCAGAGTGACACAAAGAGTTTAGCTCCAATGACTGCAGCAGGAAGAAGTGGAGCACAGCAGCCAGATCCAAGCAACACCCAACTGGAGGAATCGGAACTTTGTAGATCTGGACCTGGTTCTAAAGTAATGACTCTATCTAACCTCTATACCAAAGGTCAGAAGACAGTAGTATACAAAATGACAAAGAGAAGGAACAAAATGCAGCCTCAGGCCCCAAGTCCAGCCAGTACATACGCAGGAGACACTAGCATAGAGGAAACTGGAAATCACACACCTGATATCTCTGAAATAATAGCATTGGAAGTAAAGAAATAACTGCAGAAAGGTATAGAAGAAATCAGATCAGAAATAATTTCTGAACTAAAAAATGTAGCAATAACTATCATCAAAGAAGTACTAAGTGCTTCTAAAGAATACACTTATAAAAAATAGAGCAGAATATAAAAATGATGGAACCCCTGAATAAGCAATATAGGAAATAAATAGAATGTATGAAACAGATTCAAAGTGATATACAGGAAATTAAAACCTCAATCACAAGCTGGCAAAACCAT
>NW_004525097.1:157370-158048 GCF_000260255.1 Octodon degus
AGAGTCCAGTAGCCCATAATAGTATTGGGTCTTCTGCTTGACTGGCAATGTCAGAAATTGTTGACCTGAGTCCCCTACAGCTCAAATAACAGCATGGCTTTACTTCTTCTATTTCGTTTTTATATTTTTCTGCTGGATGTTTAAGACCAAGCTAAAGCAGGACCTATGCAACAAGAGTTGTAGCTTTTGGGTCTGATAAGGTCAGTTTAGAATTAATTTTAAAGACATTGTATGATATCCTCTCCTAGTATTAGAAATTTTAAAAAGTGTATTTTCATTTTCCGTTGACTTTATATTTTTCCCTGTCTTTTTACACAGATGCACACACATATATGACAAAAATATATGTATAACCCAACATAAGATTGGTACCATTTCATAGAAATCTTCAATGACCTTTAGACAAATTGATTTTTTTTTTTCGGGAGTGGGGATTGAACTCAGGACCCTGTGCTTGCCAGGCAAGTGCTTATTCTGCTGAGTTATCTCCCTGGCCCCTAAATGCAGAAGGGTTTTTTGTTTTTGTTTTCGTTTTCGTTTTCGTTTTTTGTTTTTTTTTTTTTTGGCGGCTCCACATTGACCACCAGCAGCGCTGGTCTGGGTTGCCTTGAGTATCTGGGAATGGAACCACCGCTCCCAGAGACTGACTGCCTCCTTTAAGCAGGCACTTAAACAACT
>NW_004525097.1:158148-158885 GCF_000260255.1 Octodon degus
GGTTGCATTTTGTTCCTTCTCGTCATTTTGTGTAGCACTGTCCTCTGCCCTTTGTTGTAGATCTTTGCTGTAGTTATAACCTTCACTCCTACTGACGTTAAGGTGGAGCTCTACAGAGTTTTGACTTATCCAGCTGCATCTGGCTTGGGTCTGCCTGCAGTGCTCAGCTCCTTCCTGCTGCGAACCAGGGCTAGGACTGGGTCTGGGGCTTCCCGGAAGTCCGCAGAGATTCCTACAGAGCGGGAGGTATGGGGGAGGTACGGCGGAGGGGTGGGCGGCAGCCGGAGGGGGTGGGAGCGGGTCCGGCCCACGCTGCCTCCTGGGCTGGGACTGGTCCCGCCGGCGTAGGGAAGCAGGAAACTCTCCGCACACTCCTCAACTAAAATATTTTATATAGTCCTATAAAACTATCATATTGAGATCTCTTTATTGTTCATCAAGGAGCGTACTGCAACTTCTCTTGCCTTTTGAATTATGCTCTTCGTTATTTCCTATATGCTACTTCTGGAGGTATTAAAATATTTCAGGTTTGTATAACTAGAAAATCTTACTTTTCGTTTTCAAAGATATGTTTACTATGTAGAAAATTCAAAGTGGTCAGATCTTTTCTTTCAGTCCTTTAGTCTAGTCTCTTACACACTTGGTCCTTTTTCTCTTTCTAATGTGGAATAAGATGCTATTTAATTTTGTTCTTCCATAGCTAATATTCTTTATGTATATGCTTTAATGATTTTTTT
>NW_004525097.1:160341-164936 GCF_000260255.1 Octodon degus
AAATGATAATGGGATATCTTTCTCTGAAAAAACTAAATGAAAAAAGGGCATAAAAATGAATGACCATTTTGTATCTGTATGCTCAAAATACTGAGGATAGATATAGAGCTACATTCTGTTTTTTCAAATAATAAGATTTGTTCTAATAGTGTTTGTTGATGGGATATCATGTCTGCATCTTGTGCAATGAATAACCACTGAGACAACAGTGTGCAATGTATTTATTATTGAAACTATCCTACTGACCATTTTTAAACTGTCTCATTGCTATTTGTTTCTCAATAAAATTATTAAAAATAAATAAATTTATTTCACACAAGGCAAAAAAAACTCAATAGAAATATGGAGCTGTTGTTTGAATTGAATATGAGGTTGAAATCATATAAGTTATGAAAACGTGGATGACATGTATGTACATTATTAAAATTGAGATATTACAACTATAAAAAAAGAAATATGGAGCTGAGCCTCACTCTTAAATACAGGGATTTAATAGATATCTAGAGTATTCCATATTATTAGAGCAGAATAAACATTTTCTGCAGCATGTAGTACTTTCCTTAAAATAGATCACATACTAGATTAATAACTAAAATCACAGAAATGTATATATACTCAACATAAACATATAAACTGTTTACATGTGGCATCAGTAACATAACATATAGGAAAAAATACCATTTGGTTTTTAGTTTTTTGTTTTTTGGTTTTTTTTTTGTTTTTGTTTTTGTTTTTGTGGAACCGGGGATTGAACACAGGCCCATGCACTTGCCGGGAAAGCGCTTATTCCACTGAGCCTTCTCCCTGGCCCCAAGAATACCATTTGTGTGTGTGCACTTGGAGTTAAGAGTATAGAACAGACTGTGGCAGGAGGAGTAGGAGGAAGAGGAGCAGGAGCAAGAGGGGAAGCAGGAGCAAGAGCAGGAGGAGGAAAAGTGCCTGCCTGGCAAGGGAAAGGACCAGAGTCTACCCTCATTACCACATGCCATGCTAACCCTAGAACAGGTGTGGTGGCCCATGCCTCTAATGCCAGCTCTGTGGAGGCTGAGACAGGAGAATCTCTTCAACTCTATGTGAGAAGCTCTATCAAATAAATAAATGAATGATTAAAATATAATAAGGGAAAGAAACATGGGGCCAAATAAAAACTGGACAGGCAGCACATTCTACATTCTATTGGTGGGATTGGACAAAGGTGAGAGACCATGGAGGGCCTGACCACAATAGCAGACATATTTGGCAGCCATATTTTGTACCTCCCATTCGTCTAGCAAATGCCAGATTTGGGTCATCCTATCAGAAACTTCCTTGAGTTCTCAGAAGAAGACTGAAGACAGGACTCTGGTTGGTTTGTGCTACCAGCTAGAAACATTTCTGAGCAGGGCCTGGCTGTGGTTGACAGGCCACGCCCTGTACATACTGGGTTTCCCAACTCAATGGCCCACTGCAATCCCACCTCCAAGAGACAAGCTCCTTAATAAGTTCTGGTTGATTAGATATTCCAGGGGCCCTCAGCTTTGTTCTTTGAATCCTTCACTCAAAAACATTCATTTACTTTCGTGACTATGGTGGTCCAGAAGCAGCAGACGACCACACAGACCACTTCCGAGTGCAGAGAGCACATGGGGACCTGGTCCTGGCATGTACATGGTCCCACACCTAGGGCCTCACATGGCCCAAACTCAAATGAGGAAGCTGAGGCTCAGAGAGAGATGCTAATTTCAGGACATCACTGAGAATGACAACCAAGCATTAGACTGAAGTCAGCCAGCACCAAACTCAGGGACATCCTATACAGCGGCCCTGAGAAAGCAAAAATCATCTGAAATTTCTTCCCATGGAGCAGCTGGTAGATTCAGTTGCTAAGAAAAAAGGGAAGCCATGAAGGGGAAGGTTTAGCAAAGGAAGCCCGCACTGGGGCAGGAAGTGAGTCAGCTCTGCTGCCCTGCGGCCCTGCCCTTCTCCTCCGTGCTGATTCTCAGGACGCAGTTCCACTGAGCTGCACAGGCAGGGCACAAGGCATCTCTGCTCTCGTCCACCTGCAGCAGGAACCTGCATCTTCCCTAGAACATCTCCAGGACTGGGGGAGGATGACTATGGTGAGGATGACCGAGCTATGCACATGGATGGGCTAGGGAGATAAGAGGCCTGTGAGGAGGCTCTGGGAGGAAGGACCAGCCCTGAGCACTGTCCCCTGGAGGAGACCAGCTTGGGAAGTCATGACGTCTGTCTACTGCTGTGTCCTGGCCCTCAGTGAGATGAATAAAATGAAGGAAGATTCAAAAGGGAAGGAAAGCCCCACATCAGACATCTGCCTGACCCAGACACAGCCCTGCCTGACCCCAGACACAGCACACTGGCTGATGGGGAGGGCAGTTCCCATTAATGTGGGGCAGCACTGTGACAACTCGTGAAGGGCAGAACCCAGTCCTGAAGTTCCCACGTGTGTCAGTGGGGTCTGCAGAGCTGCGCACTCACATCTCTACAGAATCTGAGATCAGCGGCTGGAGAAGCCATGATGCCCACCCTGACAGCCCTGCTCTGCCTGGGTGAGAGGGGAAGAAAGGAGGGGACACCCTGGTCTGGGTGGGACCACACCCCACAGCCAAACCCTGGACCATCAAGAGACCAGGGCTCAGGAGGCTCTGGGGAGGAGAGGACCTGCTCGGGCTCCAGGGTGAACCTCTCACAGGGAATTCTCTTCTAGGTTTGAGTCTGGGGCCCAGGACCCGAGGGCAGGCAAGTGAGTGTGTCCCTCATTGTCCCTTATCCCTGCTCTTCCAGGGGACAAGAGGGATGAAGCAGTAGGGATGGGCAGTAGGGATGAAGCACAGCAAGTGTGGGCTGGTGCTGGGAGGTCTGGAGGTTCCTGTGGCTGAGAGCTGCGATCCAAGGGAAGGAGGAAATTCCTGGGACTCAGCTGTGATTCCCTGCAGGGATCCTCCCCAAACCCAGGCTGTGGGCTCAGCCCGGCTCTGTGATTCCACGGTGGGGAACTGTGGACCTCTGGTGTGCATGGAGTCTGGGGGCCCAGAAGTGCCATCTGCTTAAAGAGGGAAGCTCACCACCCTGGAAGACACAGATGTTAGAAATGCCCATGAATACTGCCAAGTTCTCCATCAGATCCATGACAGCATATCATGCAGGGAGATATCACTGTAATTATCAAAATGCTGCTGGCTCATCGGAGCCCAGTGATGCCCTGGAGCTGGTGGTAACAGGTGAGAGGACACTCAGGATCCCTACCCAGGTGCTGCCCACAGGAAGGGACCTGTGCTTAGGCATGTTCCCCTCTCACAGCCCAGACTCAAGGACAGTGTGCAAGGTATGAGCCCATTTCTCATGCTGCTCCCTTCTCTCCTAGGAGTCTACAACAAACCCAGCCTGTCAGCTGAGCCCAGCCCTGTGGTCACCTCAGGAGGGAACGTCACCCTCCTGTGTGGGTCACAGATGAGATTTAACAGGTTCATTCTGACTGAGGAATGGGGATCCAGGCTCTCCAGGACACAGGACTCACAGCCAGGCCCTGAGGAACATGTCCAGGCCCTGTTCCATGTGGGTCCTGTGACCTCCAGCCACAGGTGGACCTTCAGATGCTATGGATATTTCAGGAGACAACCCCAGGTGTGGTCAGAGCCCAGTGATGCCCTGGAGCTCCTGGTCCCAGGTGAGGGAGGCACAGCCTTTCCTTTCATGACAGAGGGCCTGACCCAGCTTCAAGGCGGGGGAGAAGAGAGGAGCCAGGGATCCTGAGCTCAAAGAAAGAGCAAGATGGTGGCAGTGATACTCAAGACAGAGGGATCGAGTGAGACAGTGAGACGGAACTTTAGATGGCAAGAAGGAGAGTAACCTTCAAGCGGCTCCTCTGGTTCCCTCTGCTCCTTACGGGTCAGAATGAATGACAGCTGCTTGGACCCAGGCAGTGTGCAGAACAGCCCTGATGCTTCCTCTCCTAATTCTCCACAGGGACTCTACCCAAGGCCTCCTTCTTTGCTGAACCGTCCAGTGTGATCCCCCAGGGGAAGCCTGTGGCTCTCAGGTGTGAGGGAACCCTGGAGGCCCAGGAGTACTATCTAGATAAAGAAGGGTGGACAGTGAACTGGGACAGGCAGACCTCACCTGCATCCAGGAACAAAGCCAAGTTCTCCATCCCATCTGTGACAAAGCAACATGCAGGGCAATATCGCTGTTACTATCACAGTCCTGCTGGCTGGTCACAGCCCAGTAAGCTCTTGGAGCTGGTGGTGACAGGTGAGAGGTCACTCAGGGTCCCAGCCCCAGGCTGTGTCCTCAGATGGGGTTCTGCTGTGAAGGCTGTGCCCTCTCTCAGCACAGCAATGGGGAAGTGTGAGTCCTCTTCACATGCTGCCTACCACTATCTTAGGAGTCTACAGCAAGCCCAGCCTCTCAGCCCTGCCCAGCCCTGTGGTCACTTCAGGAGGGAACATCACCCTCCAGTGTGGGTCTCAGAGAGGATTTGACAGGTTCATTCTGACTAAGGAAGGAGGAAACAAACAGTCCTGGATGCTGGACACACAGTACAACAGGGGGAATTTCCAGGCTCTGTTCACTGTGGGTCCCGTGATTCCCAAGCA
>NW_004525097.1:165501-167664 GCF_000260255.1 Octodon degus
CTGGACATCCTGATCCCAGGTGAGGAGCCCAGGGCTCAGTCAGGGACCCAGATTCTGCACAGGCCCTGCCGGGAGAGCTGAGGAAGTGATGGCATGGTTTGGTGTCAGGAAGGGAGGGAAACAGTGGGATGGGAGACCAGGAGGGGCAGATTCAGAGGAAGCAGAGAACGAAGGTTCACAGAAACAGCCTTGCTGAGGCCTCAGCTAAGGACAAACTGGGGCCACCCCTCACCACCCTCCTTCTCTCCAGGACAGCTCACTGCCACACCCTCTCTTTCGGTGCATCCAATACCACCAGTGTCCTCAGGAGAGAATGTGACACTGCTCTGTCAGTCACAGAACCCAATGGACACTTTCCTTCTGTCCAAGGAGGGGGCAGCTGATCCCCCACTGCGTCTGAGATCAGAATCCCAAGCTCAGCAGTCACAAGCAGAATTCTCCTTGGGAGCTGCAAGCTCATCCTTCAGGGGCACCTACAGGTGCTATGGCTCTCAGAACTCAACTCCTTATCTGTTGTCACAGCCCAGTGATGCTGTGGAGCTCGAGGTCTCAGGTGAGCTATCCTGGACCCTTTCTCTCTGGTATGTGTCCCTGTGACACTGCTCCAAGGACAGTTCTTCATGGGGTTAGAGTTAAGCAACAGTCAGAGTGGGCTAAGTGCAGCCCTCAGAGGAGGAGGCCAGCTGGCTCTGCTCATGCATGGCCACAGCACCACAGGCTGGCAGAGCTTCCTGGCGGGTAGCAGGAGGGTTGAAGTGAGGCCACAGGGCAAAGGGAGAGGCGAGAGCAGATATGGGTTCACCAGGGCAGCCCAGAACCTCGCCTTCCTCTTGCCCATTCCCAGAATCATCTGAAACCCCATGTCCTGTCCTCAGAATGCAGCCCCACAGCAGGAGCATCCTGGGCTCGGTTTCAAAGTCCTGTGTCCAGGCTGCCTGGAGATTCTCAGTCAATCACAGTCCTGGTTCCAGTCTCAGCTCCCCTGGATTCCAGGCACAGAGAAGGTGGAAGGGAACCAGGAACACCAGGGCTCGGGATCTGGGCTGACAGGGGCAGTGTCCAGGGGCAGGAGGCTTTGGGATTCAGCCTGGAAGGAGCAGCAGCTGAAATTGGAGCAGGGAGCCCAGCCCCTTTCCTCCACAACCCTCCTAGGAGGTTCTAAGAACCAGCCACTCCTTCCAGAGTTTGGACACCAAGGTGGAGAATGAGGGCACTGCTGGGGGAGCAGGGGCAGTGGCTGAACTATGGGGCTGGTGCAGCTGCTCTGGGGATACAGACTCGGACCAGCCCGTCCTGGGTGGGCCTCCAGGTCCCCATGCTGTGGAGGTCCTGTCTCTCTGTTCAGGAACAGGGACAGTGTGCAGGGCAGGGGCAGAACCAGGACAGCCTGCTCAGGTTTTCTCTCCTCATCAGTTCACAAGGCTGGAAGTCAACACCTCCAAGTTTCAGGCCCAGGAAGCCTTCTTCCTTCTGGGAGGTCTGCGGCACTGATTGCCTCTCTGAGCCTGTGTCTTTGTCTGTCCACTGCCTGGGGTGCGCAATCACATGTCCCACAACTGTTGAGGGCTGGGGTAAGGAGCCCAACAACCAAGCATGAGCCAGGCACACAAGAAATACTCAACCTGTCAGCACGGTGTTCCACTTACAAAGTCACTGCTTTGTCTTCCACACTGAATTCATCACCTAGGACTGGCATGGCACCTGAAGGCTCTGATCGGGGTCTTGGTGGCATCAGTCCTGCTGCTTCTGCTCCTCGTTCTCTTCCTTGTCCTCCGACACCAGCGCCAGAGCAAAAGCAGGACAGCAGGTGAGTAGGGAGAGGGTGAGCAGGGCCTCAAGAGGTCTTGGGTCCCCCATAGTCTATGCCACACTGGGCCCAGGCATTGGCCCAGGACATGGTCTGATGGAGCGCAGTGGGCTTAGCTTTGCCTCTTCACAATGCACAGTTGGAGAATCCAGCGCAGAACACATGACCCATCCTGAAGGTGTCTCCAGTGTGGTCTGAGCTTCTCCTCAGGCAGCATCGGCTCCCCGGTCCGTGTGCTCTGAAGCTTCCTCCTGCCCTGTGTGGCCTGCAGCCCTGGGTGGTTCTGTCCTCCTGGCTGACTCTGTGATTTCCTAGCTCAGAGAGATCCCAGCTTCCTCTATCCAGCAAGGGCTGCA
>NW_004525097.1:171711-172599 GCF_000260255.1 Octodon degus
TCTCTGACTGCAGACTGCCATGCAGATTGAGTCACTTTGGGGTTGAACAACACCCTGCTTTTGGCAGTCTAAGATAGCCAGGAGCTCTTCTTGGAGCCAGTCTGCTGTTCTGTCCTGGAGTTGCCCAGTCAGTGCTGATGTTCTCTGCATCGGTGTTGAATTAATCCACAATCAGGTCGGTCACTGCATCTGCTGCCCTGTGCTGAGATGACACAAAGCAGAGATAAAACAAAACACAGTTGGCAGTAGCCATGATCAGGACATGGAATTCACAGGCATAGAGCTGGCCAGGGGTTGAATGAGACTCTCTACAAATTTATTGGTTAGGCTTACAGGTTCAGAGACAGGACGTCCACAGTGATGATCTGCACTCTGGAAACATGGAGGATACACTAGCTGCTCAGACGAAGAAATTATTAACAACAAAAGGAATCAAGGATGAAGCACCACCAGTCATAGCCCAGGCTCAGTGAGTGATTGGGAGAGCTTCTGGCTAACCTGCGCTGGCGGGACCTGCTGGTCCAAGCCCAGGCGCAGCATGGATGAGACAACCCTCCATCCCCTTGGGACACCCACCACTCCACAGCAACGCCCCCAGACTACCTGCCCAGTGACAATTTCTACCATGTTCTAGGGACCCCAGATCCAGTCCTAGCCCAAGCCCGCTGATTGTGGTGGGGAGCTTCTAGCTACCCTGCTCTGGCTACCCTGTGCTGGTAGGACCTGCTGGTCAGAGCCCAGGTGCAGCATGGGTGAGACCATCTTCCACCCCATTGGGCGCCCCACCAAACCCGCTGAAGTGAGAATTTCTCCTGCATATTAGGGACCCCCGGATCCAGTCCTAGCCCAGGCCCAGGGAGTGTGTAGGACACCTCCCAGCTACCCTGT
>NW_004525098.1:0-1077 GCF_000260255.1 Octodon degus
TTCCTTTATATTATGAGCATACTTTGAGTTTTGTAGGAGAGATAGTTTTAACTATTTATTACTTAGAAGCGTCCAATTTCTGAATTCATTATATTAATACAAACATTCAATTCATTGTGTGGTTAATAAGAATAAAAATTTGTATTATTTTATTGCATTTTTTTCTATTTTTTAGTACCAGGATCTGAATCAATACCTTGTGCTTGCCAGGCAGGAGTTCGAGAAAGTGCTGCATCTCTGCCCAACAATTCTATAATCTAAAACTATTTTAAAAGTCCACGCGATAAAATTAATGATAGATCATTTAGTTATTTATTTATTGTTTGGTACAATGTCCTGCTATGTAGCTCAGACTGCTAGTAATCCTCCTATCTCAGCTTCCTCACCATTGGGATTAGAGGCAGGAGCCACCACCTCTAATTTTGGTGGTCTGCATGGCAAGCCTGAGGTTCAGGGGCCAGCATGACTTTTTTTTCGACTTGTGCTAAATTTGTTTGTTCTGCAACTATCCCATAATGGTAGAGTCAGCACAGATATTCCCATGTTTCTGTCTGTGTAATTTTGAACTGAAGTTTAATTACAGACAAAGAAAGAAAGAGCTGTGCTGGATGTGAGCTCTAAGGGCTGCCATCATTGTCTTTTCTTGGAGAGCTGTGAAATGCTAGCGAACTCCTCTGAGGAGATCATGAGACAGCGATGCCTCAATTCACAAATTTAGCTTCTTCTGCAAAGTTGGGCATGGTCATGTTCATGACCAGATGCCATGTTAAAGATAAATAATAAATAAGTAAATAAAAGCAACTGCCAATTGCGAAATGCTTTTGATTGTTTTCATTTTTAATGGTTGTTCTCAAATAAAGCATTGGTGATCCTTAGCAACCCTGTATTTTAAAGGTAAATGCAAATGTTTGCTGTCAGTTGGCTGATTACTCACTACAGTTATGGACAATTGGACTATATTGGGTTATTTTGCTGAACTCAAGTATCTATTATCTTTGGACTGGCATCAAGTGTGAAAATATCCATTAAATACTTCTCCAACTACAGCATCTGTAACTACAAAGGAACACTCATGTG
>NW_004525098.1:1677-20553 GCF_000260255.1 Octodon degus
TGACAGATAGTTTTGCTTCTCACTCTCTAAGAAATCCATGAACCAATTTATTTTGATGGGAAAGGACAAATAGTTTATTCAAATCTATCTCTGAAGAGTACAGTAAACTTAAAAGCCAAATTAAAAAATAAAGAAAAAAACAAAATGCCAAATTCCTTTTCCTGTTATTCATGTATACAAGGATCTTGTCTGAAGTGAAAGCAAGAAATATAATGAAGCAGATAATATTTATACACTGTGTGATCCCCTAGCTCTTCCCATTCTCAGCTCCTTCGCACCCTGTGAAAACAGAACTGACCTCCAACTTCTGAAGCTAATATGCAAACATGGGCTTCCAGGGGCACTGCTTGCTGTGTCCATGCATCTAAGCTGAGGTGTGTATAGAGCTCTACACCTGAGGAAGATGGACATGTAGCTCATCTCTAAGATAAAAAGAGTTCCAATATTTTCACCTGTGAAGGCCAAAGAATAGTAAAAAAATAAAAATAGAATAAGCACCCCTTTCCCAAGTGACTCCAGTTATGCCTGTTTTTCTTCCAATTTTCTACCTTCCTGAAGTGGTCACTAGTTGGGCCCTTGTGGAGGCAATCACATTGGATAAGAGTCCGATGTTAAAGTTGTGTTGTCGGATTTGGTTACAATGATGATCCCCACTGGAGCTGGAGATGTGTGTGTACTCACAGACTCACACTTCTCTCTGTTCCATCGACTTAGTTCCCTCAGTAATGTTGTGATCAGTGCTACAACACAGATCTCACCCATGCATTGAATTTCTCAGTTTCCTCTATAGGTTGTAACTACCTAGTGAACTTTGTCGGCTTCTCCATGTGAGCAAGCCATGCCTCTTCACAATCTAAGGTGGGGGTTATCACAACAGTGACGCTTAAGGGATGGTGGTAAGGAAAACTGATCAAGGCAGGGGCAGAAAGCCTGTGGTTTCACCTGAAGACTGGATTCCACCAGCAGCCCTAAGATCTCTACGATAGATATTGTCTTCTGGACCCTGATTAAGCAGAGCCACTTGGAACAACGGAAAGTCCACTCTTCCTCCTATGGCATCCATATACCAGTCATTGGTATGCTTTTAGGATGTGGGATAGTGCTTTCAGTGAACCTCCTATTTTCTATAGTAAATGTGCTCACAGAAAAGCAGCACTGTCCATTGTTTCCTGCCTAGACTCACAACCACAGGAGATCTTTTACACTTACCTACAGCCAGCGATTTGTACTGGATTCCATGCTGTACCTACACTGCAAAATAACTCTCTCCAGAATTAAGTTGAAACTTCCAGCCTTAACAATCAAAGTGAAAAATCACCTCCTCTTGCCAGTGAGTTTTGTCACTTCCTTCCTCTTCTCAACTTGACCCTAGGGTTGCCATACTAAAATTCAATCTCATGATGCCTAGTGATCCCACCTACAGCATGTAATGTGCTTACATAATTTTCTTGTCTAGTAGTCATTAAGGTATCACATGATAAACAGAACTCTGTAAATAATGGCTTCTTCTGTTTCTCCCATCTTATGGTTTACAAATTCCCCTTAAACTAACTTCATTTATGGCTTGGTGCCTGACACTCAGCATGACTGCATGAGTGGTCATTGAACAAAAGAACAATCAGTAACCACTGAAATGTTGAATTGGAAAAGAAATGCAGTTCTAGCACTTGGTCGTGATTGCTGAGCCCAACCCCAGGCCTGCTTGCTCCATGAGCCCTTTTCATCCCACAGGTGCTGCTTTGATTTTTTAAATCCCTGAGTCCTTTCTGGGTGACTTCTCCCACTTCTTTGTTGTGTGTCGCTCCATCAGGCTGTCCTTGAACTTTGCCCACCATTACATGCACAGCACCAGAAATAATTTTCTTCTTTTTTCTCCACGTTTTTCAGTGTATGTTCTGTGAATGCATAACTTTGGTGTGTATTTATTCACCTTTATGTACTTGCAAGTATAAATGATTCATGGGCCAAAACCCACAACTACAGTGAGGATGAAAATAACTGAGTGAAAAATATTCAATATCCAGACATGATTTGGTTTCTGGACAGAGTTGTATATTTGTAGAAGGAAGGTGTAATGAAAAAATTAGACCAAAATTAAACAAAAATCTCTGACATCAACAGTGCATTTTCAAGCCTCAGAAGTCCCAGCATTGCAAAAGCTTCAATTTAAAGTCCTTATATGACTTCAGGCAAATCATAGCTGTGAACCTCTGTAACAATAATAAATATGTTTCAAAATCTCAAGTCACAGTGACACAAAGTCGGCACTCTCAGCCAAATCTAAAAGAATATGGTGATTGAAGGAATCAGAGCAAAGCAAGACTGAGTCTTCCATACATAATCGTACGTCCCATGGGTACTCAGAGAGCATCTGAGGCCTGTGGCAGGAGAGTAGGAGTTGCACTGCACAATTCCCACTGGTGGAAGGCCATGTAGCTTGAGTTTCTTGATCATGACCTGTGCTTGCTCTGCAGATATACACATTGTCATCACTAACATTGGAACCCACCATATCTTTGATTGTGTTAGCAAAGGTTCATACACTGTCTCCTTGGAGATCTCTTTTCTGTTTTCCCAGTCCCTCAGAAACCTGTATGGAGGCCCTCTGCTTAGTGATAAAATCACCATTTCCTGAGTGACACCAAGGGCTGCTGTCAAGAGGAGCCTCACCGAGTTCCTCATGGAAAAGAATGGAGGACACAGTGAGCACGAGGGCACCTGAGCAACATGCAGCAACTCCCACGCAACAAGTCCTGGGAGGCCTTCTCTACTGGGGCTCAGGAATCTCATTTCTCCAGTGTCACACTGACATGTTTTATTTTTTTTTCCTCTGTGCTGATAATGAGTGGGATTTTCCTGACTTCTGAGCTGCCCACAAAGTTTCTTTTAGTGCTCTTGTACAAAGTCCTTGAAGTGGGGGCCTGCCCCTAAGCTCAGATCTTCAAGTGGCTGCTTCAACAAAGCAGTCAGGCTCAGGTTGCTGTGCTTTGATCCCCACAACTCAAGCCAGTCAGTCATGCCTTGAAGGCATTCATAGCAAAGTCCTTGACGTTTTGAATGGTACTAATATTTAGGAACTAGATATCTCTTGGCCACAACTTTATACATAGTCAGTTTGTTGTCAATTTTTAAGTTTTCTATTGAACTTTTTTCTTTGACAATTTGTCCCCAATTCTCACTATACATCTCTCTATAATGAGTATTCATGGATTGAAGGTTTTTTCACAAGATTAGTTTGTCTCACTCGTAAGTCTTTACACATGGGAAAAATATAAACATCTTACTCTTAATCCTATTCCCTATTCTTAATCTTATTCCCCAGAGTGTCAATACCATTGGAGCCCTTGTTTCCACCTAAATCCACTGATCCTGACCTGCACTGTGCGCATTCACATCAGCACTCTGGTTGTTTAAGCAATGAGGGTCACCACTGATTAGGTCTCCTGATGGCATTCTAGAGCTTCTCTGGCTTTCATTACTACAACTTTCCAAATCCTACTTGGAAACCAGATCCAAAGGCTCCAGAACACACAGAGTATGATGACAGAAATGAGAACTCTTCTTTGCTACCATTTATTCAAGCTACATGATGCATTCAGCATAGAGAGAAAGGTTAATTTTATTCATACTTTCAAAAGACTCAGCTCATCTTCAGTTATTTCTAATTCAAGATTGTGATGACTGAGAATGAACTGGAAGAGCAGGGCTTAATTTACAGCCATGGATGGCAGAGCAGAGTGCACCAGCAGAGCTAATGCAACCAGACCTGTTCCTCAAGCTGTGGCCCACTGGATCACATGCCTAAGTGAGCCCTCTAATCCTGTACACTGCTTATAATGCAAGCATTCGCATAATTAAGATTAACCATCACAAATAGGAGAAAGGTTCTGGAAAGACATGACCATCAATTCCATATGCAAATTCACAAGGATGGCAATGGACATGTTTACATTTTTTGGACAGATGATCTACTGCCTTGTACAATGTGCCCAACAAAATTCTTGTCTCAAAATCTGTAAAGTCAACACTGGATTATTAATTACATCATCACCTCCCCTAGAGAGCACAGCAGCAGAGACTGTGGTCTGAAAAATCAGTTGTATCATGCATCCTGACTCAGTGCAATGTGTATTTTGAGAACTTCCCAACTGTCAGTGTTCTTATAGAATAAAATGAGCATAAGTACAGTGCTTACCTTTTCAGGTCTTTTACATATTATTGCTTCTCTCTCTCTCTCTCTCTCTCTCTCTCTCTCTCTCTCTCTCTCTCTCTCTCTCCCTGGCCCCAATAGTAATATATTTGATTATTTAGTTTATGTTTTTTGTTTTTTGTTTTTTTTTTTCTGTACCGGGGATTGAACGCAGACCTTTGCGCTTGCCAGGGAAGCTCTTATTCCACTGAGCCTGAGCCATCACCCCGGCTCCCAGTTTATTTTAATTTTATGAAAAAAGTAAAGCAAAAGCTCATGACAAAATATCAGGAGAACAGCTTCAATTTATATATTGAATATTGTTATCATTAAAGTAGACAAAAAGTACAAAATATATACAATGTGTTAATTATAAAATCTCTCACACTAATGTTACGAAATTTCTGTATTATTATTTTTATGTTTCTCCCTTTAAAATAAAATAGAACATTTTATTTTAAAATATGTTTTAAAATACATTAAGAGTTTAAAAGATTCTCCAAGTCATATTTGCTCTCACATTTCTTTACAATGAACTAACAATGAACCAAGAGAAGCTAGTACCATAGTTATTTACTTTATCTTTAGAAGGAAAGCCTATGAATATCTACTAATATACACGAAGACAGAAAAGCTAAGCTGTGTTTGGGTGGAATATTTCAAATATACAAACAATGGTCCTGGGATAACTTGCTAAACTTTTTGTACAAATTCAATACAAATATATGAAAGAAAGTATATTCCAGAGCCAGTGAGATAGCTAAGCAGACAAAGTGCCTGCTTTGGCAAATGCAGGAACCAGGGTTTGATCCCTGATGCTGAATGTGACGCTGATGTGCCAACCCATCCCCTGTGGTGGGTTGAGCCAGCAACAGAGTCCAAATGTGGTGGCACATGCCTGTAATCCCAGGGCTAAGGATGTTGAAAACAGGAGGATCACCACAACTATAGTCTGCATAGTGAGACCCCATACCAAATTCACAAATTGATAAAAGAAAGTATATTTCTATATAGCCTGTATTTTTTATGTAGGGCAATTTAAAAATATCCTTTGGAACATTCCATAATTTAAATCAATATTAGAATGTAAAAATTATTTATTTATTTATTTATTTATTTATTTAATCTATTTTGGTATGAGGGATTTAACTCAGAACCCTGGGCTTGACAGGCAGGCTTTTATTTTGCTGAGCTATCACCCCAATCCTAGAATCTAACATTTATTTGTTACCTGGAAGAATTTTCCTAACAAAGCAACTCCTAATAGCATTTTTCAACTGAGCATTTCTCAAAGAATAGATCAAAGGATTCAGCATGGGAGTTATCATGGTGTAGAAAATAGTAATTGCTTTGTCAATGGGTAGAGTCATTGCAGGTCTCATGTACACAAATATGCAGGGAACAAAGGTCAAGACAACCACTGTGATGTGGGAGACACAGGTGGAGAGGGCTTTCTGTCTTCCCTGCACACTGTGGTTCTTTAAGGAGGAGAGGATGATTGCATAAGAGACCAAGAGGAGCAGGAAATTTAACAGACACATAAAGCCACTGTTGGCAGCAACAAAGAGCCCCAGAATGTGGGTATCAGTGCAGGCTAGCTGAAGCAGAGGGTTGAGATCACACATGAAGTGATCTATGACATTTGGGCCACAGAACGGGAGTGGCAGGATGAAAAGTATCTGTATGACTCCATGAAGAAAGCCGCCCACCCAGGACATGCCCACAAGCAGGCTGCACAATCTCCAGTTCATGATGGCTGCATAGTGCAAGGGCTTGCAGATGGCCACGTAGCGGTCATAGGCCATCACAGTCAGCAGGATGATCTCAGCACCACCAATTAAATGTTCTACAAAGACTTGAGCCATACATGTGTGAAACAGGCTGGTCTTCTTTTCATGCAGTGAATCTGCAATCAGTTTTGGATTATTGACTGAGGAATAGCAGGCATCAATGACAGAGAGATGGGCTAAGAAAAAGTACATGGGGGACTTCCACAATGGGCTGGCAATGATGATGAGAAGGATGAGAACATTTCCTACCATGGCGATGATGTAGATGAGCAAAAACACAGCAAATATGATTTTCTGCATCCTTGGGTTTTCTGTGAGCCCCAGGAGAACAAATTCAGTCACATTGTTTTGATTTGCCATGTTCATAATATTGACAATAATATATTTCCTGAAAAATGTTAATGTATATTTGAATTTGTTAAAATTCTTAGCCATAGGAAATAATAAAGCCTGTTTTATGCAATTGTATTAGGTTTTCTGCTTTCGTTTTGATATTTGAGATAAAATTAAGAGGTATACATTTTTGTGAATCACTCCAGTTTTCTTCTGGGTGAAGTTATTCATGAACAACTCTTGTTCATGCACAAGACAGAAGACAAATGAAGTGCAGTTAATAGAGATGGTTAAAAGCCCAGACAATAACATCATGTTGTAATACAGTGACGGTTATGCCTGACACAGGAAGCAAAGAAGGACAAAATAGCTATTCATATTACTAAGAAATTAGGTGCAAGGAATGATAGCTGAGAAAATCAGTTAAGGAGGTGACATGCAATTGAAGAAGGGAAAATCATGGTTCCTGCTCTCAGAAACTTCTTACTTTCTCATATGTCTATCAGAGGTGCAGTGAGAACAGGAAGCCGAAGACAGTTGCCTCCATTCAATAATTATATAACAGCTCATGTGGAGAACGTCAGAGACATACTGAAGGGAGTGCAATGAGAGTATAACAGAGCTATTTTAGAGAATTGCGTACTTTTCATTAAGTCCAGTATACTCATAATATTAAATACTTTAATAAAAATTTTACTGTTTGTTTTATGTAAATCATGATACCAAGTCCTTTGCACACACAATTCCCTTCATTTTTAGTTCACCTGTGTGGTTTTTATTATTTAGTCCATTTCACAAATAAAGATTGTCATGGACTAATGTATACTGTTAAGAGTGGCAATGACATTATTAGCTAATACCAATTGAGCATGTCATTCATGTTGTCTTTTTGCAGATATTTGTTTTCTTTATCTCCACTAAACACACACTATTTCTTTGACGCTGCCTTTTTTCTTCCATTATAGACTCTTAAGTTCTTTTACTTGTAAGAGATGTTCAAAATTTCAAGGGTGTGTGCTTCTTAAGAGGCAGCTAATATCTAGCAATGACCACATAGGTGTTTTCATTTTACTTTTGACTTATACTTTCTGGTTTATATTTTCCTTTAAATTCTTTACCTTAACGTACAAACCCACAATACTGTGTGAGAGCAAATAAAGGTAAAGTATACTTTCTTAGTATGACCGAATTGATTTATGTTATATTCATAATTCTTCAAAGGTGATTTTGTTGTTATACATAGAAAAGTGATCATATATTTTGATTTTCAAAATGTGGCAAGATTTTACTGCTGCAGTGTTGTACATGGTAGATTTGTACATTTCTCTGTAAAAAAATGTGTACTTTTTATATTCTATAGCAATTTAAATTTTAGAATATCCATGGTTTTTGGAAAATAGTTTCATTTTGTGTCTAATGTATGTGATATTCAGACAAATAGTGACGCCAACTTTAACTGTTTCAGTTATAGGATTATAATATCATTATCTTTTTTTTCTGGATGTTTAACAACTGAAGTTTGCATAACAAAATTTAGACAGATAGATAGACAGAAAAGATAGCCAGTATTTTGACCCTAAATCGTCAGAGTCAGTGAGGACTCAGGACATAAGAGAACCTCCGCTGTGCCATCCTGTAACTAATTGGTGTCCCAAATTTTCTGATCAAGGAGATTATGGGGCCAATGAGGAAGGTGATCTGTCCTCAATTACCAAGAAAATGAATCTTGTTCTGTCTCTCAGCTTATTTCATGAAGCCAGACTCTGTGGAGATTGTTTAAAACATTTTTCAGAGTATTTAAATATTTTTTAATAATTTTATTGAGAAACAAATAGCAGTGAGACAGTTTCAAAACCGATTAGAACAGCTTCAATACTTAATACACTGCATATTATTGTCTTAGTGTTTATTCATTGTACAAGATGCAGACATGACAGCTTGTCCACAAACAAATCTTTCTATTCATTGAATTAAGAGAATGTAGCTGTAGATCTATCCTAATTATTTTTAATATACAGATACAAAATGGTTGTTCATTTGTATCTCCTTTTTTGTTTAGTTTTGTCAGAGAAGGGAATTCCATTGTCATTTAAATATTATATTGTTTATTCCTATTTTTTAAATACTTTTTAAAAATTTTTTTTCATATTCTGTAGGGACTTAAAAGTTAACATATCAGTTCTTGATGGTGCCACAGAGTATTTTGGTTTAAGAGCAGAAAGAGTCAAGAGTCAGAATTAGAAAACTTGTTCTTCCTCTCTGAATTTCTCTTACATTGGTATAATTCCTTGCACTTTTCAGTGACTTTTAGGAATATTAATTTCTCCTTGTTATGTGAATTGATATTTATGTGAAAACATAGAAGATATATCTACAAACATATTTAATTCTGTACCATGCATGCATTCAACAAAGCAGCACAAGAAACACTTTGAGCAATAAAACAAACATTTTTTTGTAACATAATCTCAGGGGGCTGGCTAAATAGCTATGCAGATTAAAGCATCTGCATGTAGGCACAAGATCCAGGGATTTGATCTCTGGGTCTGCTGTGCTTGCCCCAGGGTGAACCGAGATGGCAATTGAGACTGGGCATGGTGGTGTGCGCCCTTAATTCCAGCTCTTGGGAGACTGTGAACAGGTGGATCCTTATGAGTTCGATCTAGTAGTGAGACTCTGAACACTCTTTAGACCCTATCCTAAAAATGCAAAACTAAATTAATTAATTAATTAATTAATAACAAACTCAGGAGAGGTCCTCACTGTATTACACTTCTAACCACCAAATACTGTTCTTAGCAGCTGAAAAGAAACAGTTCCCCATATTAAGGGTGAAATTCAACAATATTAATGTGTTTTATTAATATTAAGTTAGATATTGTTAACATGATAAAAGCAATAATACAATAGTTACAATAGTAACAGTCACAGAGGAGGATTTCTTTAGTTACTAGACTAGTAAATAGTGGGCATTATTGCATATATTGTGGCAACAATGTCACTTAATACATGTCTCAAAATCAATGAAATGTTACATACTATACATGGAAATGTTTTGAGTTAATTGTAATTATAGTGTTAATATATTAATACTAATATTAGTATATTTATGTTATGTACATTTGAGGTAAGTTCAAGAAAATTCTTATGCTTCAGATGAGTATTGTTGGGGTGCTGAGGAGATTGTTCAGTAGAATAATCACTTGCCTGGCAAGCACAAGGGCCTGAGTTCAATCCATGGGAAAAAAAAAAAAAAAAAAAAAAAGATTAGTCTTACAAAGAGTTTGCTTATGACAAAATCATGTTTCTTTTTGTGGAGGAGTGAGACTTTTAAATTTCTTCCTGTAATTGTTTCTCATATTCTTTGGTGTGAATTTAATTTAATGGTATTTGCTAGCTTTCTTTTAAAAAATTGGGGTGAACATGCAATACCTATGACTTATTTGATAAAGGTAAAGCTTACTCTAGTTGAAAAAGCAATGTGAAGTAACCAAGAGCAAAGTTTAAAACTCACCTTCATACTTTGGCAAGATCTCCATAATTTTTGGCACTTTTTAGAAACAATTCCATCTTCAAGTGATATTTTAGAGGAATTAAAAGGAATTCAGGGCCAGGGAAATAGCTCAGTAGAATAAGCACTTGCCTGGCAAGGGTGTGGTCCTGAGTTCAATCCCCAGTACTACAAAAAATAAAATTTAAATTTTAAAAATTTTAAAAATTAAAATAAATCATTAAGAAAATATCATTCACTTGTCAATAGATGATTAACAAATTCTGTACCACATCCACAAGGCACTGCCTCTGTGATTCTAAAGCCTCAAATATTATAACTGAAGCAAAAAAAGAAAGTTTTCACAGAAAATCTTATGTGCAAATTTAGAATGGATTCCTTTGACATACTTTTGAAAAATTACCTTTAACTTTTGATTCATGCCCTGTAATGAGCACAGAACATTTCAAATAAATATTTTCAAACAGTTCACCTATACAGGACAAAAGTTACACCAAATATGTAAGCTTCCACACAAAAAATATTTTCAGCCTGCAATTTAAGAATATTGAAAGTGGTTTCAACAAAGACTAAGAAATCTTGACTTATGTCTGTGACTTCTCTCCCAGGAACTAATTATTCCCTTTGATGAAATGTCTTTGTCTGGAAAACATGCTAGAGAATCAGCTACTATGGAGTGGGAATTCCATTCCCTTAACTTGCAACACCCACATGTGAAATCCCTTCCTAGAGAGAGATATTTGTTGTTAGATAACTTAATGCCATGTGAGTAATGCCATGGTGTCCCTCTAGCTTTTGGATTAGTGCTGTAACTCTCTTGGCCACATTTGTCATATGAGTAACTTCTTTCTGCTTTTTAACAATAAAACACTTCTGATAATCCCCTATTTTTTTGAGAACTGAAACCGTGAGAAGTTGAAAATCATGCCAAACATTTAAAAATTCTTGACTTTGAAAGATGTTTCCACTGTTTTCCATAGTTCTTTGGAAGTAGGACAAAAGCCATAAGGGGCTCCCTATCACACTTGTGTCTTCTGATCTGATCAGTGTAGAACAGTGCTGCACAGCTACCTAAACTCAGGTGGAGGGTTTCCATCATTCCACTGTGCATTACTAGTTCTCCCATACGGGCACAATTTTGTGATTTTTGCACTTGAAAGCATCTGATGATATTTTTACGTGTTGTATACATGTGCCTATATTACTGGTCTTCAGTATATTAACTTTTGTGAGGTCTCTCTGTAGATCTTTGATTACCTATAAATAGTAAGTCACAGTGCCTTATGTAGATTTAGGTGCCAACATATTTCAGATACATATCTTGTATTTTATTTATAATTTATAAATATGTATGCATGTAACTTACAGATAATAGGTTATTACACTTGCATTGTTATTTATTTTTTTAATTTGTGGTGGAACCGAGGATTGAACTCAGACCCTTGTGTTTGCCAGACAAGCATTTATTCTACTGAGCTATTTCCCTGGCCCTTACGCTTGTATTTTTAAAACTGCATCTTAGGTTTACAAATAACTTTAAAAAATTTCCATATATAATATACAACCTTTCCTTGCCTGGGTTGTATTTTACATAATATTGTTACTATTATCTATTTAATAACTCCCTCTAGTTACCTATCCAATTGCCTAATGAAATGAACTCATACTTTTATCACCGTTATAACTACGTTTTATTGTTTAATCATCATTAATAATTTTTGTTTTGTTAAGAACACCTAACTGAAGGTCTATTTTCCTCAAAAAAATTTTATGTTCTCTAGAGTATTGATACAGGCTCCATGCAATAGTATGCACATCTCTGCAGCTTACTTGTCATGTGGAACCAAAACTTTCCAAACTGTCTCACATCTCACTCTCCACTTTGACCAGGTCAGGAGCATCCTCATCCCAACCCTTTGAGTCTAAGTGCTTGTCTAATTTATATGTACTCTCCAAAGTCTATCTTGCCCAATTTGTCATTCTGTGTCTGGGCTGTTTCTTAGAATTATCTTCTCTATGCTAATTCCAAGTCACTCATGTAGGATTTTTCTTCAATTTTATGACTCAATATTCCATTTATTTGTTGATATAACTTCTTTTTATCCATCGTCTGTCAGTGGTTATTTAACTTACTGCCACATCTTAGCTAATATAAAATATATAAAAGTCTAACAAATCTTTATTTTTTTGCCAAAGGACATAAAAATTTCACCAAAAAGAAACAAGTAACCATCTCAATAAGTTGGCAAGCGATCTGAACAGACCCTTCTTGAGAGATATTCAGATGCCAATATGTACGATTAGCCATCAGGGAAATGCAAATAAAAACAACTCTGAGATACTGTCCCACCCCAGTCAAAAAGGTGTCATGAGAAATAAAACTAAACAATAAATGCTCACGAGAATTTATGAGATACGGATGCCACATAAACTGTTGTTGGAAAGGCAAATTATTACATCCTCTGTGTGAAACAGCAGAGATTGGTGGTGGCAAACCTGTGACACTAGTGCCACAGTAGGATGTTGGCTATCACTGAGAGATCTAAAAGGTTTATCATCACTGTTACAGATGTCTCCTAAAAATTAAAATGTGAGCTACCTTTTCATCCAGCTAAGCACTTATGCCCATGGGAATCATTACATTATAGAAATACAGCAGTATCTAGATTTAAGAATTTAATTTGTGGAGGACCATTTTATATCTGTATGTACAAAATAGTTAGGATAGATATACAGCTAATTTCTCTTAATTGAATGAGAAGAAAAATTTGTACTAATAGTGTTTTTACAGGATATCATGTCTGCATCTTGTACTATAAATAACCACTATGTGGACAACAATATACAATGCATTAATTATTGAAATTGTCCTACTAAGCAGCTTTGAAAATGTCCCATTTTTTTGTTTCTCAATAAAATTAATAAAGAGAGGTTTAATTTGCTTTGGGATTTTGATGAAGTTGGCTGCATTTGTGCTAGATAAAGACAATAAAGGCCAGGATCAAGATGTTTCTCCTGGGAATGAAGTCTCCATTGGGATTTTAGGTAGCAGTTGTGTATTTTATACGCAAGCAGTGAATCCATCTGCATTTTCTCCATGTTTGAGAGCTCAGAGGAGACTGAAATAAGGCCAGTAGCCTAATAAATCTGCAGAAGCATTTTGACAATGGCCTGATACTCATTTTGTGAGGTGGCTTCTGCTGACTGTTTTTAGCCAGATTTGTCGTGAGCCTCAGAAGCATAAGGGAAAGTTTGTGAAAAACTTGGAAAGAACCATCTGTCATTGTGGAGCCAGAAGAGGGCTGGTTGCTGAAGTGGTTAAAGGGGAGCCATGTACATTATACTAGGACGAGAAGATGCATGCTTGAGAGAATTTTAGAAATCAGCAAGACCTTAGCTTTCACAGGTACAATGGTATCAATGTGTCACACTTTCAACTGAGAAGCAAGAACTCTGCAGCCTGGTGCAGATCTTTCCAGGGAATAAGTCCCTCAGTAATGGTTTCACTGTGTGAGCCATCTACACTCTCAGAACTGCTTTGGTCGTGGCCCTGAGTAGCGAGTCTACCACTCAAGATGGCGACAGGCCTTGGTGTCCACAAAGGATATGGTTTTCCTAGCATGCAGAAGGCAAGGATTATGCCTCAGAGTGGCTTCCATGTTGAATTAAAAAGGAAGCCTGGGAAGGTAAGTGACTTGAGAAGATATAGATACGTACAACTCATTCCATTTTGATATTTTCTTATGTACTTGTGCACAGTGTGCAGTAAAGTTCACTTTCACATATAACCATTAAGTGCCTCAGTACAATTTGTTATAAATGGTTGTTTTCTTCAATGACATTGTTTTCATATTTATTCAAAACCATGTCACCCTATATGTGTAGGCCCATCTGTGTGTTACTTGTCCTCCTTTATTAAATCTGTTTGCATTTATCTCAAAAATAAATATCTAGGGCTGCCCTGTTAATTCCGAGGACTAAAGTGCCTGCTGAGGCAGAACGCCGTGGCCGGGGTTCAATCCCCAGGCTGCAGTGCTGTCCCTGCCCATGCAGCGCGCTGAGATCACGATTGAGACTAGGCATGGTGGCACGCACCTGTAATCCAAGTGCTTGGGTGGCTGAATAGGAGAGAATTACTAAGAGTCCATTCTATGTAGTGAGAACCTGTAGACGCTGTAGACCCCAAATACAGAATAAAAATCCCTGAAAATCTAAAACTAAAGATGGCAAGGAAACATAGGGAATCACTTGCCAGAAGCCTATAAAATATTATGGACTAACACACTACTGTATTAGTCACCATTCTTTCACTGAAACAAAATATCTGACATATATAATTTAAAGTAAAAAGGTTTATTTGGGGTAAGAGTTTCATAGTTTTCAGTTCAAGTTGTTTGGCTCCAAGCTACAAATTCCTTGGATGAGCGCCTTGCCTCACCCAGGAGCAGAGAAAATGGGGAGGATCTGAGAGTAGGAGACCAGGGAAGTCACATAACCTTCAAAGCCACAGGCCAGGGATCTGCTTCTTCAAATTTGTTCTCACCCCCTAAGAATCCCATAGAACTTGTGAAACCAACATTGGTTCACTCCACTTGAAGAAGGTGCGAACTGATTGAATCACTTTGAAAAGCTCCACTTGAAGGGAGAATCATTACTGAGCAGAGGCAGAAGCGCTCAGGGGATGCTCAGAGTCTGCAACCAACTTCAGATCCTCAGAATCAGTGAGAAACAAAGAATCTAATGTAAAGGATACTCAGGAAAAAAAGCCCAGTAGATAAATTCCAGCAGGCAGGTATTTAGTAAAGATGAGTTCACAGCAGTACTTGACCACAGTGATGCTATCATCTCAGATCCAGAGCGCCTAGGATCTCAGGAAAGGTCTGAAGTCTCTGGAAAGACACTGCCTGTGAGACTGGCAGCCACATTGCAGAGAAGGGGGCCCACCCTATCAATCATCCTCCAGGACATTCCTGCCCTACCTGCCTTCACATCAGGAGAATAAAGCCAGAGCACAAATTCACAGGTCAAGGTTAAAGAAACTAAAAGGCAGGGGATGAATGAGAACCCCATTGCTGAGTTTGGGTACAGGAGTTTGGAAAACAAAGAACACAGATCCAGTCCTAGCCCAGGTCCAGTGAGTGTGTGGGAGAGCTTCCTGCTATCCTGTGCTGGTGCAACCACTCCCAGCCCAAGCGCAGCGTTGGCCAGACCCTCTCGCACCCACTTGGGGCGCCCCCCATCACTCCGCAGTACCTCCCCCACCCCACCGGCCAAGTAAGAATTTCTGTCTCTTTCCAGAAACCCACGGACTCAGGCCTAGCCCAGACCCAGTGAGTGTGAGGGAGAGCTTCCTCTCTCCCCTACTCCACCTTGCCCCTTCCAGGCACAGCTAATGACTGTCATACATGCCTGGGATGTAAACCTGCAGCTGCAATCCCTGCAGAGAGTGTAGATGACAGGTCCACCCAGCTAGTCTTAGAGCAGAACTTCTTGCCACAGGGGGACAACAGATTCACCCTCAAGGGCAGGAGCGGGAAGGAGCTGAGCACAGAAGCCAGACCCAAGCCAGGCACAGCTGCATAAATCCAAATTTGTAGAGCTGCTCCTGAACTTCAGTACGTGTAAAGGGTATAATTACAGTAAAGATCGACAACAAAGGTCAGAAGACAGTGCTAAACAAAATGACAAGAAGGAATAAAATGCAAATTCAGAAACCAATCCCATCAGGAAACAGTGCAGAGGACACTAACACAGGAAAAACTGGGAATCACACAGCTGAAAGCAATGAATCAACAACTTCTGAAATAAAGAAAGAGCTGCAGAAAGGTATAGAGGACATCAGATTGGAAATTTTCTTTTTTGTTTCCAGGAATTGAACGCAGTGCTTTGCGCTTGCCAGGCAGGTGTGTGTGAGTCCTTTCTACAATCAGACCTACAGTATCTTTTGGAATAAGGCTGAAAACTCCAGTTTTAATTTCGTAAACTCCACATTTGAAGCAAAAGCCAGTTTTTCACAGCCATCAGATGTAAAGCTGAGCTTCCACTTTCAAGGATTGCATGGAAAAGATCTGTGACCCTGCGTTTAATTGAAATTTGGGCTGGTGAATGGAAACTGCAACTATCCTGAATTCAAGTCCCCTGGATGAAGTCCCATTCTCCAGTGTTCTTGTGATTGTGAGCATTGGTCATTCTTATCAAATTTGGAGCGGTATTTTTTTAGCCTAATGTTTATCTTTTTCAAATCTCAGACACAGTCCAGGAGCAGTCTTGTTATCTTGTCCTTTTATACAATCTTTTCTCATGTGTTCCATTTTTCCACACTTAAAACACTAGGTGTGATATTGTTTTTTTTTAAACAATACTACAAGGCAGCTGCCAATAAATTAGCTTTGTTCGACTGAGCCAATATTAGCGAAGACATTACTATAATCCTCCAATGATGCACCCAGTGTCTTTAAGGGACACAAAATCTTTTGTGATTCAGTATTCACATTCTCAAGAGACAAAGTTTGTATCAATAAATCTCTCAAATCTGGTGCTCTCACTATTTTGTGTACAGGTTCTCTTAGTAGGAAGACAACATCTACATATGGCTCCTTATTAGATTGGAGAATGCTAGCAAAGGAGGTTTGAGCATCCCTGGCCTTTCCCCCCTTTCCCAGGCCCTCAGGTGACAAATATGAATGCACAGTAAGCGCATCATCATATTGCAGTTAGGCTTGGATTGCAAGCCAGGCCCCCGACCTACTGAGTTGATCTGATAAAATATTAACTGCGAGATTTTTTTTCTCCTGTGAGCTCTCTCTTGAATATGTGATTCATCTTTCTATCAAGTTCTACTTCAAATCTTGGCTTAGCTCTAAAACTATGGCACAAGACTTCCCAATCATGAGGAATTAATCTACGTTCATTTGCTAACCCTTACCTTAATCCAATCATAAAGGTAGCTTGCATACCATAGGCATGACAGCCTGTTTTAAATCTTTAATAAACTTGAATGTCAGGGGTTCATTTTCTCATTGTACATCCTCCTGAGGAAATTGAGCATTTAGTGTGTCTCGGTGAACCACTACAGGAAAAGTAACCAAAGGGAGAGAATAAGCTTCTGGGTCTTCCCTGCATAAGAGACTGAGAAATCACACTTCAATAAACTTTCATGGGGGCTTCATTTTGCTCATATGGAGGAACAGAAGGGTTAAAAGATGGTGGTAGGGGCTGAAGCTTTGTGAACCAAGATGGAGGAAGTGCAGGGATAGAGACCTCCATTTTGTCAATTTAAAACGCAATTGTGATAATCGCCTTACCTCAGCTCACAGCTCATATACTTCATACTTAGTTTCCTTTTGTTCTACATCCTCCAAATTCTCAGATTCTGAGGAGATGGTTTGCAGGGCCATAAGTGTCCTTTTAGAACCCAGTCTGTCAGAGTCTTCCACACTTTAGAGCACTGGGAAATATAAGATCCAACACTCAGTATGCCAGGCAGCACCTTCATATAAAGGGTCTTAAGGGAGCGCAGCCTTATCATAATTATGCACACAGAGGTCCTCTGCCTTATTTTTGTCCCTTTTTATGCTAGCATCTGTATTTGAGAGTGAGGAAGGCAGAGGTCTTAAAAAGGTCTCATGTTTGGATTTGGAATTGTGCAGAAGGTGCTATTCAGAGTAAGCAATATCAGCATTTGAACCCAACCTTTTCAAATATTTCTCACATTCTTCTGAGTCCCATTGCACTGTTCCCAAAGCTCAGGAAATTAAAATACAAAGAGAACATGCATGAAGAAGAATTGGTTCCCCATTTTGGTGAACACAATGCAGCATTCTTATAACTTGTTTCCACACTTTTAAGTTTAAAGCAACCTTTCTGTTACAATGAAAAATGTAGCAATGCCTTTTTCTAAGTGAAAATTGATAGGGTTTCTCAGGTGCCTGGCACAGCATAGAAACAGGCAAAAGGGAAAATGATAAATAAACTTCATTATCTTTGAGATCACAGAGAGAATCTGGGAAGATAAGAAATTCTCTGAAGAAAGGGAGGTTAAGGCTTTTATAGCCTTTTTCCACAGGGGATGTTTGAGGGTGATATTTAGATATACTTGGGTAGCTGACTGGGGTCTTCCCTGAGGGGGTGGGAAGGGTGACAGGAAATTGTACCCTGGACTGAGTTGGAGAAGAAGCTAGGGAGGTGATCTTGGGAAGACAAGATTTTGTTTCAAGGGTTTCAGCCATATTAGATGATGATCATAATCATTCAGCATTTTATACTAGGGTCAGATCCTGTCATTCCTGTCCTTTGTTTGTTATGAAAGGGGTAACTAGGGAAGGCCATATAGCTCAAGGGATGAAAGTGCTTGCTTAGGCAGAGCGCAGTGGCCAGGGTTGGTTAACTGGCATTCCCAGCCAGGCCCACCACCGGGGCGCACAGAGAGAGATTAAGACTGGTTGTGGTGGTGCGTGCCTATAATTCCAGCACGTGGGAGGCTGAAAACCGGACGGTTACTAGAAGTACTATCTACGCAGTGAGACCCTCTAGTCCTTGTAGACCCCGTGCCACATGCATGAAATGGGGAGTGATACGTTTTTTAGACTTCTTCTTGCTGAATGGGGTTATCATCTTGGGGGTGAGGAAGGTTGATGGCACGATGGTTCATGCCCATGTACAAGTTCGTGCCAGATTTCTCAGCTAGTACCACAAGTTCTTCACTAGGGAAAGCTCCCATGTGAGACTAAAGGAATCTTGGAAAAATTTTGAAAACACAGTGTGCTGTGAGTCAACATGGCATCAATGTGATAAGTGGACCTAGGAGAGGAAGCAGGAATGGGGCCCACAATCCAAAAATGTCTCTCCACCAGGACTATGGTAAGGAGGAAGAATGTAGATATACTAGTTTGAGCGTTTATGCTCCAGCTAATAGTGAAGGCTCTTTCCCTTGTCCATTAGGATCCCTGATTCATTTACAAAGTAACAGCATTCTCCTTCCAGTATAGCATAGGTGCCCCCTTTCCAGCTGTCAGGACACTGAGCACATGGTGATTTTGAAGGGTGACTGCTGC
>NW_004525098.1:21033-22429 GCF_000260255.1 Octodon degus
ATTCTCCATTTAGAAGACACAAAACCATCCACCAAGTAGCTCCTAGAATAATAAACAAATTCAGTAGCATAGCAGGGCACAAAATCATTACCCAAAAGTGAATAGCATTCTTCTATAAAGATAACAAACACACTGAGAGAGAAATTGGAGAAAAATACCCTTTACAATAGCACCAAGTAAATGAAATTCTTAGAAATTAATCTAACTAAAGAAGTCAAAGATCTATTCAATGAAAATTATGGTACTCTGAAAAAAGAAAGTATAGAGAATTTAAGAAAATGGAAAGATATTCCTTGCTCCTTGATAGGAAGAACCAACATTATGAAAATGGCCATACTCCCAAAATTGTTATACAAATTTAATGCAATCCATAGCAAAATGCCAACAACATAACCATAGATCTAGAGAAAATATTCCTAAAATTTATTTGGAACAAGAAAAGATGAAGAATACCAAAGACAATCCTGGGCAACAAAGACAAGGCTGGAGGCATTAAAATTCCTGACTTGAAATTATACTACAAGCCTACTGTGATAAAACCAGCATGCTACTGGCAACAAAATAGACCTGAGGATCAATGGACTACAGGTTCTCACTGTGCAGCTCAAACTTGAAATGATACTCCTGGGATGAAAAGCAACAGTGGTTTTATACAATGGAATATCACTCAGCTCTAAGGAATGTTATACTCTAAACCTTTATATTTAAGTGGATGCCACTTGAAGATGTACTCATCAGTGAAATAAACCAGAAAAACATTTGTAAATATTGTGCTGTCTCCCTAGTATAAGAACTCAAAAGAAGAAATAAAAATTGAAATCTATAACACAGTTAAATGGAAAAAGAGAACTTAATGTTTAAACAACAAAGAGGGACAAAGGGGAAAAGTTAGGAAATATGGTAGGGGAAAAACATGCATTTGTACAAACAAAAACGTTAAGGCAATGGTCCTAAAAATTTCTACGAGAATTTTGAAAATAACAATTAATTGGTAGAATTCTCACCCTAACCCTATATGCTGATATCTGTGAACTAAGCAACTACAATGGTGGAAGCAATGAATAATACTAAAACCTTCTTTAAAATACATGTTATTTTGGTCTTCTATGTGATAACAATTATTGCTATGCTCTTTTTAAAGTAAATATATGTAAAAAATAAGGTAAAAAAAGTAAGAGAGACAGGAAAAGCAAAATGCAGCAGGATTGGCCTGCTACAGAGTTGTATATGGTGGATCTAAATTTCTATGTAAAAAAAATTGTAATTAATTTTTTTTCTTTTCAAAGTTTTATTGATGAACATATAGCAATGAGACAGTTTCAAATCAAATCGAAAGTACAGTTTCAACAAATAATACACTGCATACATTCTTCTCAGTGGTTAATTGCTGTACAAG
>NW_004525098.1:29014-39921 GCF_000260255.1 Octodon degus
CGCCTGGGCTGGGACTGGTCCCGCCGGCGCAGGGTAGCAGGAAACTCTCCACACACTCACCGGACCTGGGCTAGTACTCTGTAATTAATTTTTAACATTCTATTGGAAAGTAAAATTTAGAATAACTATTGTTGTTGCAAAATAGCAGTTCTCTTTGATGTCTAAGGTATGTGATATTCAATCAGATAGTGATGGTAAGCTTAACTGCTTCTGTTATAGGATAATAGTATCATGAAGTTTCTTTTCTGGATGTTTAACAGCTAAAGTTTGCAGACCAAAATTAATCAGATAGATGGGATAATAAGATAGTGAACATTTTGGCTCTAGCCCTTCAAGGTCTGTGAGGACTAAGGATATAAGAGAACCCATGCTGTGATATCCTGCAAATAAGTGGTGTCCCAAATTTTCTGATCAAGGAGATTATGGTGCCACAGAGGAAAGTGATCAATGATATATGGTGTGACTAAGAAGAATCATCTAGAGAGAAAAAGTTCTCAGGCTTTTGCAGAGAGTAAATTGGTCAGCAGTGACCTTGACTCATCCAGATGGCTGACACTGACAAAAGAACCACAAGGTGTTGTACATAGTTCCATGGTAAACCCTGAGGATATTTGACTGAAATTATCAGATAGTAAAAGTTACATTTTCAGTTAAAGAGGTCTTGCTTCAACTTCATCCTTATGATCCACTAGAAAATTGTAAGCATGAGGTAGAAAAATAAAGGTATATTAATATGATGAGCTGTGAAAGGCTCAAATCAATTTCTGATAATTGCCAGATTGTGCTGATATTTCACTACTACTATGGACTATTGGTCTATATTGGGTTTTTTTTTCTGAATTCAAGTACCTACAATCTTCGGACTGCCATCAACTATGCAAAGGTCATATAAAGACCTCTCCAAATATAGCTTCTCTAACAGGAATGGAACAACCATCTCTGAAAAAAAATGAAAAAGGGGATAAAATTAAGGGACAGTTTTCTTGTGAAAAAAATGTATACATATAGTTATAAAAATTATATGCATTATAAATGTGTGTGTGTGTTAGGATACATATACAACTACTTTGTCTTAGTTCAATGAGAAGAAAGATTTGTACTAATATTGTTTAGGCAAGATATCATGTCTGCATCTTATATTATGAATAACTACCATGAAGACAGCAATATGCAATGTATTAATTATTGTAATTGTCGTACTAACCTGTTCTGAAACTGTTTCATTGCTGTTTTATCTTCCCTTCTCATTAAAATGAATAAGAAATTAAAAAATAAAGCTTGGAGATCGCTCAGTGGAATAAGTGCTTGCCTGGCAATGCAAGGTCCTGAGTTCAATCCATGGTACCAAAAAGAAGAAACAACGCAATCTCCCATTGTTAAACTGAGTGCCCAAATGGTTTCAACTACTATATGGAGTGAATTCTATAAACTTGCTGATTTCCTCCATTAGTCTATTGATTGTAAAAAGACGATTTTTGTTTGTCTTCTCCTCAGTTTTCCAAGTTATTTTCAACACTGTATCTTCATGATGGACATGAAAATTAATGGTGCACACACATTGAGATTGCCAAATGATATTTTATTTTGAAAGACCTCAAAAATTTACAAAACTGTACATAGTTTCATATTTAGTCACAAAGCAATAGCTATAAGGTTTGAGTTTTTATGAAAGCAGAAAACTATTAAGCAGATAACATAAGAAAATTAAGATATACAAATTTAAAATATCAAAATAATGTCTTAAGAAATAAATGCATATTGTAATGTTACTTTTTCATATGTAGCTATATTTAATGTAGTACTTATGATTTCTAGTATTTCTTTTTGGGACAAGGGTCACACAGAAAATATAACGTTGTGTGTTTATTAATAGTTCTGTATAACATTCCAGTTAAACTGAAGTTATCATTATAGAGCTTAATAGTATATTTACATCACAAACAGAGAAAAATTTGAAATAATGACATTTAAAATGATACTTAAAATTCAGTTATCTGCTGTGCGTGTTTTTAAAACAACCTTCATTTTTTAGGCTCTTCTCGTTTACCTATAAAATGTGCAAGAAGCACAAAGAGCCCCTCAGCACTTGCACAAGAACGCTGTTTCCTTGTTGCATTTCTGTGGCCCACTCGTTACAACTATCCACATAATTTTCTTACTAAAATTCACAGGCTACATAAGAGTTTGCACTCCTTGCTGCACAAGGCTAAGAGCTGTGCCAAATGCATTACACATGGTTTAAGCAATTGCAGCATCTGGTGGACGAGTTCCACTTCCTTAAAGGAAATGGGTACTTTCTGTCATCTTTTCAGTCTTTCTGAACCACTAGCATGTATTGTTTTTTTCTTCTTTTGTTGTCTATAGTCTTGTCTTGCCCAGAGACAAAATGTACTCTTCCTATATAAATAATATAAATGTTTGCTGAAAAGTCTGTAAAATTCCTGAGTCATCTCATACTTTCTTTAACTTATATAAATTTATAACTTAACTAATTTAAAACTATCTTTGACTAAGTGTTTGGACAGGATATATGTCTGCATCTTGTGTTATGGATGAGTGCTACAAAGACGACAATATGCAATATATTAATTGTTGTAACTCTCTACCAACCTGTTTTGAAGCTGTCACATTGCAATTATTTTTTAAGTAAAATTAAATATAACCCAGCCCACCATAGACCCATCCCCACATGGCCCATCTCCCACCCCATAAAACTATCTTTGAAATTGATAACTGAGTTTCTAAAACACAAATCCACATATGCCTGTATACTTATTCCTACCTATGGGTCATGTACACTGAAATCTTCACATGCCTGTACCATAAACAAATTGCTAAAAGAGTTCTAATTCTAGAGAACTCTTTCAGGATAGAGTGAATGAAGTTAAAATGAAGAAACATATTTTGCCAGAATAATACAATTATAAACAAACACTGAAGTATTACAAAACTCAAAGTTTTCATTCAGAAAGGTAAATTCCCTGTCCCTATACTGACATTCGTCTGGAGAATTCTAGGTAATCATATGCTAAGAAAGAGGAGTATGTATTCCATAGTATTGGATACACTTTGCACATGATGCCACATTAAACTCTATTTTACAGTATTGTTTCACTCTGAATCACCCTCCCAAGTCAAGAACAACACAGAGAAATACAAGATGAGACAGGAGGGACTAAGATACCTCAGGAAACAGAAGGACATTATTTGCAAAAGAGAAAAACTGAAATTTGTGTGTCTTTGCACATTAGCTCCTAAAAGGATACACAGAAGAAAGAGCACCAGGCATCAACCAGAAGAAAGATAAAAGTCAGCACTGCAATAGGAACACAAGAAAACTCAGAATAGGGAGTAATACTTAGGGCAGCAGCCCTTAAATATCTGCTTTTACAGATCAGATCCTCATAAGCATATAATTAACACATGTGTAGCTGTTAACATGGACTATATTCTCAAAAGAAATAACATCCATAGTCTCAAGTATTATGTTAAGTCCAATAAGGCACAATGTGAACTCTGGTTACTACTTTGAGGCCAACCCAAAACTATTAAAACAGGTATGAAAATTGCATTCATCTCATGTCTTCTGAGATCTGTTTCTTGCTCCACAACCTCTTCATGGCATTTTTCACTTCTGCATTCCTCAGTGTGTAAATCAGAGGATTGAGCAAAGGTGTCCCAATTGTGTAAAACACAGCTATCATCTTGTCCATGGGAAAGGTGGTGGCAGGACGTGTGTAAATGAATATACAAGGTACAAAGAACAGGACGACCACAGTGATGTGGGAGACACAGGTGGACAGGGCTTTTCTCCTGCCCTCAGCACTGTGGTTCCTGAGAGAATGCAGAATGACAACATAGGAACACATCAGCAGGACAAAGCTCACTGTACAAATGGCCCCGCTGTTGGACACTAGGAGCAGGTTGACCACGTAGGTGTCTGCACAGGCAAGTTCCAACAGAGGCTCCAAGTCACAAAAATAGTGATCAATCACATTGGGGCCACAGAAAGGCAGGCTCAAGGCCAGAAAAATCTGAACTAAGGAATGCACACAGGATCCCACCCAGGCCACAGCCACCAACACGCCACAGACCCTGCGGTTCATGATGGTCGTATAGTGCAGGGGCTTACAGATGGCCACATAGCGGTCCACAGCCATGAGGATCAGGATGAAGATCTCCAGGCAGCCAAAAAAATGCAAGGAAAAGACTTGGATCAGACACTCACTGAAAGTAATTGTAGCCTTTTTCACAAGCAAGTCCACAATCATTCTAGGGGCTATGGAAGTAGAGAAGCAGGTGTCAGACAGGGATAAATAGAAAAGGAAGAAGTACATTGGACTCCCAAGCGCACGACTGGTCTTGAGCGTAGTAATAATCAACAAGTTACCCCACAATGTCCCCAAGTAAAAAAGCAAAAAGATGACAAAAATCATTTTCTTCCAGACTGGATCTTGTGTCAACCCTAGCAGAATGAATTCAGTAACGTTATTGTTCAGGTGCATGATTTCATGAGCAAGAAGGTGGACGGACTCTGAAACAAATTGTCTGCAAAAGATAATGGGTTTTATTCACGACTTGTTATTAAAAGGCCTAAAATGTCTGTCATAATTAACTTTGATGTTCTTCACAATTATGCATTTTTAAAAGTAAAGATAATACTAGCTTATTCAGTGCAATCTACCTATGATTTCTGAATAAATCAATTTCATACTTTGCTCCTCACCTGTTAATTATGACCCATCGTGTATCATGAGTCTACGATAAGGTGCTGAATGTGATGCTTTGGTTTTTTTTGTTTCATTTTTTTAAAGAGTACAAAATATTTTTAAAAACATTAGAAACAAGGAAAATTTCATTAAATAGAGTAGTAGAAATCCAACAATGGTTGCTGTATTGCATGATGTTATCTTCAAATTAATAGTTTACATTACCAACTATAAACTTGAAAAAAGTTATAAGAAATTAAATAGAAAATATATAAATAAAAAAGCATCAATTTTGCCTTTAAACTGACCAGTGGAAATCAGCAGCACTATTACCACACAAATCCTGCATATATACTTAGAAATAAAATGCTTCCTTGCTTTTTTTTCTTTTCTTCATTTCAATTTTTCCTTCTTTCTGATTAAACACTTCATATACAAACATTTATTAGCTCTGATGTGGTTCTGATAAATTTTCACTTTTAATCAATACAAAATTATGGTACAATATTGTGTGATTTTCCTTCCCTTCATTTTATATAGCAGAAAATTCTGGTGCCCTTTTTATCGTGGTGAGTGACTTAGCATTTAAGCTCTGCTGTAATGTCATTGGAGTTCAAGAATATCCATGAAAAACCCCATACCAGAGTCTCCTGCACACAGATGTCTGCACATGATATATGTCACCTGCTCACTTAACTTACACCAAAGTTTATCATTCATAAGTACATGATATGCACCAATTTTCTTCTAAAATATGTCATTTGGAAAAGGGAAATATGAGACATTCCATTGCCTATTTAACAATATATGCAATCTTCAAGTATATTTATATTATGTTTGTGCTCTAGCACATAACAAGGGACACAAATGAATGTTCTTTTAAATCTGGAATGCATCAGGTATATTCTTCTGTAATTTTATTTCTTTATTTTATGACATGCGTCCAACAGAGCAGTAAGGAAAATAAGGACACATTTCTAAATTAAAGGGAAACTGATACCATTTACCAGTTCATGTTTGGTCATCAGACACTTGCTCAAGGACCAAGCGGTCTTTTTCAACCTCCAAAATATCACAATCTGGAAATTACTGGGGAAACTCAAGTGCAAGGAACATGTCATTAAAAGAGCTATGGTATGAATTTCTTTTCCTCTAAATGAAGGACCATTTTGCAGTTGCAAAGCATAAAAAGGTTCAACTTTGAAGTTTCAGTAACTTAGGTAGAATTTTAATTCAAATCCAGAAGGAAACACTTTATGTCAGTGAGGAAACCATTTTCAGAACTTTCTAGTCATTGTTGATGAAACACTCTGCAATTTAAAAAATGTAACCTTAAATGCTAAGTATTTAAATGTATTCTAAGGACTGGGGAGATAGCTCAGTAGAATAAGGACTTGCGTAGCAAGTGCAAGGCCCTGATTTCAATCCTCAGTACCACAAAAAAATAAAATAAGTGTATTCTAAGATAATCAATTAACCTACATCATTCCACTAAGATTTCACTTCAAACACCAATAAATTATTATAGTGGATCACGTTATTTCTATTTTGAACATTAAAAAACCTCTCCCCAATTCAAACCTATTCTTAAAAAGACTCTGATGAAGTTATTTATTCTGTAGATAAAAGAATAATTTAACTGTATCTGCATGTAGGTTGATCATGAGGAAAAGATCATTAAAGATAGAAATTGATTTGACACTGTAATCATTACAGTAGGACATTTTTGTTTCATTTAAATAAAAGATGGGTTGATTAGAAAATATTGACACAAAAGTAGCAGTCTTTGATAATAATGAGATGTGCAAGTCTCGCACTACAATCTTCAAAGATTTGGAGTACCTCTGTCACTGTGAATGTTGTAGAAAAAAATGGATCGGTAGAGCAATACATAGATAGCTATACAGACGATGGGTACTTAGATATGTAGAGATAATTTATTATCAATTTCATTAGTGTGTCTATTTCTAGCACAAGATTATTTTTTTGTACCAGAATTTTAAGGTAAGCATTAATAATTACTATCTATGAATAAAAATTTCATAATTGAAAATCCTTTGTCAAATATATAGTAGTTTCAGAATAAAATTACATATATGAAAGTATCGATTGTAATAAAGCCCAATTGGATCTTTTTCTGTGCGACCCACAATGTGTTATTTTAATCAGATATTACTAGTATTTAACACATTTTTGCATCTAAACATATTTAAAGTATTTATTTTACTGATAAATTAGTATATTTTGCAATCTACCATCCACAAGAAATATTATCTAGAAAGAAGTGAACATAGAACTAAAACCACTTTTCATTATCTAGCCAAAAAAGGACATAGCTCTCAAATCAAGAAATATTTATTGAAATCTGTTATAACCAAGGTAGGTTAAAGATAGAGTGGAACACTGAAGATTAATATCTGTATGTGATGCAATTATTATAGAAATGATGTAAAATCTGAAGACAAAAATCACATGGTATACAATATCTAAATTTACCTTGTTTTCTCCTTTCTTCCTTCAATGCCTTTGCAATTACAGCTCCTGAAATCATGTGATTACTTTAAAATGTCACTTCTGAGCAGTTCAAACTCTAGTTGATAAAGGAATTCTCAGCTGTGCTACCCAAGCCTTTCATTGTGGGTTAACATTACATACTTATGCTAACCATACAAGAATATATGTCTTGAAACATATTTACTTGGAATAAATGTACTGGAAATATACCTGTTGTTATAATGTTTCTAAGCAATACTTTGTGTCATGTAGATATGCACTTTGTGGTTTCAAATTGTACATTCTCTATTATGTACTTCCCAGATTCAGATAAATGCATGTGTAGTAATGCTCTCATTATACAACATATTCACATCTTAGGTTACTGGGTCTTTCTATGTATCCATCATCACAAGGAGAGAAATAAAACAAGAAAGAGCAAAGCCAAGCCTGAGATCAATTTGAAATACCACTCTAGCTTAGGTGCGCAACCTGAAGCAGGTCTTGTACCAGATCACCATCTATGACACTGCAAGGTTAAGATCTATGCAACGATCATCTTGAAAACTTTGGGTTAGTTTCCACATGTGTGTGCAGAATCCTCTCCCTCACATTGTGAAGGAGGCTTTACACTTACCCCTTATGCTAACTCACAGTTCTATGTGTGTGCATTCATGTGATCTTCTGTATCCATTTTCCTTTCCAGAAGAGTTGAAAAGGAATATGACAACACAATGCATTGCCAGTCTCAAGATGATGCAGCACTAGCAGCCCAGCTCATTGTGTCAGGACAGGTGCACTCACAGCATCATTTCATATCATGTGAGCCAACTTTGGTATGACAGAAAAAGCCAAGCAAAGAGAAAGAAATGGAACAACTCATAAGTAATTCATGTCTTTCTCTCAGTTCCCACCTAACAATCACAGCTCTCGGACACCTGTGTTCACAAGGATTATTTTGTCCTGCAATAGTCACTATAGTCCCCTACTTCCCATACTAAAAGTAATATTAATAAAACCTAATGTGGGTTCTTCTTTGCATTTTTCTGTTCCTTTTTCATAGCATGTGGCTCAGTTACTCTTCTCGCTTTGCTGGTACAAATACCCAACACCATAAAAGAAGGAAGGAAAGGTATATTTAGCTCACAGTTTGTAGATATTTCAGTCCATACTTGGCTGGTTCCAATGTAGACTGGCACATGGCAGAGGGCAGCAGGTCATGGCAGCAAAAGGCAACAAAACAGCAAGAGCAAAAGGGAGAAGTAACAGCAACAATGGGGACAGAGAGCAAGTCTGTCTCCTTGTTTCTCTTATGTTACATTCAGGCTATCCACCCCAGTCTAGGTGTAGGTCTGACATTCATAATCCCAGCAGTACTCAGACCCATAATCCTGTGTTGGATCATAAATTAATCATAAACCATGGAAATGTGCCTCAATGACTGCATGAGACTTTGGGGGAACAAATACACACAAAGCATAACAGCATACAAGAGGGTAATAGGGAAGATGCAAAAGGATTTAAAGTAGATAATTATACTCAACCACTCCGTAATATGACTTTCCTTTCTTCAAAAAAGAAAAATAGTGTGTAGCTTACCTGTTAGAAGAGTGTATAAACTAATGATGAGGACCTCCATTCCTTATTGATAGGAGCCCATCCACATAACATTGAGGGAAAAAAAGTCCCTCCTATGTTCTAGGAGTAATGGTTCAAGCAATAATTATATAAGGTCAGATCATCCTAGAGGACATTACTCCCTAAGGCTTCTTTGTCTTTGTTAATCAACAAGTGCACAAAGGTAATACTAATTTTTATTAGTTTTCCTAGTTAGACTGAAAGAGTAACAAGCTCCTCCTTCCAATCGCAGACACAGATGCAATAGCGCTTTTGCATTACGTGCATTAGGCTGAAGAAACTTAAGAGGGAAAAAGAGGAAGCATAAAAGGACAGTGAAGAGGGTGGTAGATAACAATGTAATAATATTCATGAGGAAAAAAGAAGACAAGAACACAATCCTGCATTCACCCAAAACCCTCTTTCTTCAGATTTTGCTATAAATCAAACAAGTCTAATTATACAAATTTCTTGGCAAATATAATGCTGGGAAGGGAGTATTGCATTCTGAAGGTAGAGATTCTCTGCTGTGGGCTCTACATATCCCACATCACACAGCTCTAGATTTACAGCAATTTCTCCGAACATTTTGAAGAGTCTCTAATATTGAGTGTAATGTAACTGATGTCACATACTTTTTCAAACAAATTTCCACTTTTGTTTCTCTAAATCATGTTGATACATTGACAATGAGGAACACATTCTTGTTGGAACACTTTAACTTCACAAAAACTTGATAACTTGTCATATACCATATTCTAGGTTATTACATTTTGAATTATTATTTGTTACACAAAATGTGTATTACCAGTACTGCTATAAGAAAAAATCTGCAATTCACTGAAGTCAACCCCCTTGCTCAGGTTATAAAGTTGATAAATTTAGTAAAAAAATTTGCACTAATTATTTTTTATTGCCAAGTTTTCACGATTTACAAACATTTTCTTTACTGTACGCTAAATTGAACACCAAGGAGTAGCATAAAGCGATGATGAAAGACATTTCTGTTCACTGAGAAATGGTCTCTCAGGCTGATGAGACCCAAAATTCACAACAAGGAAGTAAAGTTGAGTCATGTCGTCATAGAATGCATGAGTGCAAATTTTCACCAGGAAATTGAATATTTTGTGGTGGGAATTTCAAGAAAGGTCTACGTACATATTTTAGGTAATAATTATTTGTGTAAAGTAATTGAAATTATGACATCCTATGAGATAATCTAAGAAACAATTTGAGAAAGAAAAACAAAGTACAAAATGTAGGAATATAACACTATTATTACACCAAAGAAAAAAGTAAAAAGAAGAGTTCGATCCTTGGCCTGCCATGCTGGCCCTGTCGCTGGGGATGCAGTGAGACACAAATGAGACTGGGCAAGGTGGCACTCTCCTTCGATCCCAGTGCTTGGAAGACTGAAAAACAGGAAGAATCACTAAAAGTCCAATCTGTGTAAGGAGACCCTGTACACACTATACTAAATACATAAAAAGTGGTGACATTAATAGGAAAAATTGAAGATCGTAGCCCACTTCCATCCACTTCAACATGAATTTAACATGAATATAACATTTATATTGAGTCTTTCAGTGTGCAGTAAGAAGTTTCAACTTCTAAGAGTTTGCAGTTGTCACTTGCTGCACCCAAATGATGGAAAACCATGGTACTTATCCTGGATGACCTGCTGCATAAAGGCACTGCTCTGTGACACAAGCAGCTCTCACACAGCTCTCTTAGCTCCTAAGATCCCCAAAGAGTCTGAAATTCCAGTACTATGAATTCATAGCATTACATAAATAAATGTTTATAATGAACTTATTAAATTGGCCTTTAATTGACTCATTCCCTCATTTTGAATTAAGTCACTTGAAGCAGAGAACTTGTAAATCAGTTCCCAATAGCAAGCAATATGAAACAAGTAGGTGCTATTCTTACCTTTGTTTTGGGGATAAACAAGTGCAAGTTAATGTTAAAGCTCTCATTGAACTGTATGTATACCACTTTTAATAGCTGAAATCAGCACCAATATAAGAAGAGATGGAAGCACGGAACAAGGTAACTCATTTTGTCCTCTTGGGCCTCACACAGAAT
>NW_004525098.1:40911-42568 GCF_000260255.1 Octodon degus
TTTTTTTTTTTCTCGGAACTGAGGATTGAACTCAAGTCCTTGGGCTTGCCAGACAAGCGCTTATTTTACTGAGCTATCTCCCCAACCCCTGCAATATTCTTTGATAATTTTTAATTTTTCAAGTATCTTTATCTCTATTTTACCTTTTACATTTTCTGGAATGCAACACAGAACATTCTGAGCCATTCCATACAGTCATTGAGCTTATTGAGCTTAATTTTTAGTTTAAAAATTTTAGACCTCAGACAGATAACGAGAGACAAGTTTATGATGGCAATATCCCAATCCACGCATCTTGAAACACCGCAGAGAAGCAGAATTTAGAGGGACATGTGTTCTATATTATGGGACACAAAACCAACATATAAGTTTACATATCGCAATGTTATTTTCTGTATGTGCCTTGAAACCGCAAAGATCCTCCGGCTTCAGCCTCTCCAGTGCTGGGATTAAAAGCATGCGGCACCACGTAGGCTATATGTGAAATCCAAAATATAAACAAAAATCAAAATAAAAGATACATCATAGAAAATAGAAGCATAGATTTCCCGATAGGCACTGGACTCGAGAGGTGCAGTGACTGGAAGTGGAATTGATGAAAATAAGAATTAGGATGTGTGAAGCACAGGGACCAGCTCCTCATTAGAAATGCAACCACCATATACTGCAAAAGTTTATGAACAAAAACAAAAGTTCAAAGAATCGTTCTGTGTTTAAAGTTAGAAATGAGAACCCCAGCCTCCCTGGAGGTGCTTCTTGTCCTGCAGAGAGAAGAACCTGGACACATACATGGAGTCTCCGCTGCCCACACAGAGCCTTAACAGCCCCCACTGTGTGTAACAGAGACACCAACTGCGCCACCGGTATTTCTGCAGCTGCATAGTATATTATTTGAATATTAGTTGATATTTAAGGGGGAGCAGCTTGTGTAGAAAAGGGACCAGTGTTTGTGGTAACACTTTGTGGGATCATGTATCCGCAGTAAAGCTGTTATGTTTCTGAGTCTTCTTGCTTCTCTATGTGTGTCCCCACTACTCCCTCTCCTGCTGATCTGGATAAGACTGCCATGTTGTTCAGCTAAAGATGCTAGGGACAAAAATTAGACAGGAGAACAAATATGCACGCTGCTCACCAACTGAGTTAACTTTCTTTTTAATCTTCTCATGGTCAAAGATTATTCAGCTTTGAAATATTACCTGTTTGAACATAGATGCTGTTTTTTCAATTTAAAAAAATAAGTGTTATCACAAGATTACTTCCAAAAAGCAAACCATTTGTCAGGAATTCCTGTACAAGACTGTACTTGAAGGAACACTATATGCAGTTGAATATAATACAGAGGACTCCTTTTCATTTATTCCTCATTATTCCATTAACAACCCCAACAAATTGTTTTTAAAGGTATGATTTGACATCACTCTGATCCCAAAACCAAAGACTTACTGGAAAAAAAAAAGTACAAACCAATCTTTTCAAAGATCAGAGATGCAAAATTCTTGGGAGACTATTGGCCTACAAAATTCAACAAATCAAATGTAGTTATCAAATAGGTTTCATTTCAGAGTTACAAGAATGGTTCAGCATACATAAATCAATACATGTAATACACCACATAGAGATACTGGGTGTGGTGGTGCGCATTTGTTATCCCAGCACT
>NW_004525098.1:43688-46146 GCF_000260255.1 Octodon degus
AAATGGAAACAAGTCTCTGGATCCTAGATATACAGAACCAAAATAATCAAAATGGTCATACTTCCAAAAGTGATCACAATCCAATTGCTAATAATTATAACATTTTTTCAATAACTACAGAAATCAAATCTAACGTTCATGGTAACATAGAGATCCAGAGTAGCAGACACAATCTTGGACAGCAAGAAAAAATGAGAACACATCACAATACCTAATTTTAAATTAGTTTATATAGCTACCATGATTTTTCAAAAGGAAAGAACAAGTTTTAATTTTCAACATGTAAAGAACCATTTTTCCAGCCCCATTTGTTAAAGGGGCTATCTTTCTTCCAGCAAGCATGTTTGGACTCTTTGTTGAAGATCGGGTGGCTGAGTGTGTTTTTAGAGGTGTCTTCATCTTCTAATCTATTCCACTGATCCTCAGGTCTATTTCGTTGCCAGTATCATGCTGATTTTATCATAGTAACTTTTCAGTATGATTTCAAGTCAGGAATTCTAATGCCTCCTGCCTTGTTTTTGTTGCAAAGGATTGCTTTTACTCTTCTAGATCTTTTCTGGTTCCAAATAAATTTTAGGAATGATTTCTCTAGGTTTGTGAGGTATGTTGTAGGAAGTTTGATAGGGATTGCATTAAATTGATACAGCAACTTTTGGGAGTATGGCCATCTTCATGAAGTTGGTTCTCCCTATCCAGGAGCAGGGAATATTTTTCCATTTTCTGAAATCCTCTACAATATCTTTTTTCTGCTTACTGTAATTTTCCTTGAAAAGATCTTTGACTTCTTTAGTTAGATGAATTCCAAGGTATTTCATTTTCTGCAGTGCTATTGTAAAAGGTATTGTTTCTCTTATTTCTCTCTCAGTGTGTTTGTTATCTGTGTAGAGGAATACTACTGACTTTTGGGTGTTGACTTTGTATCCTGCTCTGTATATACAAAATAGGATAGATATAAAGCTACTTTTTCTTAATTCAATAAGAAGAAAGATCTGTACCAATAGTGTTTGGACAAGATATCGTATCTGCATCTTGTGGTATGAATGACTACTACACAGACAACAACATGCAATGTATTAATTGCTGAAACTCTCTGACCAACCTCTTTTGAAGCTGTCACATTGCAATTTTTTCCTCAATAAAATTAATAAAAAAGGCAAAGAACAAGATGCATGCATCAGTGGAATGGGGTCAGTATCAAAGACTGGAGAAAACATAACCTCTTTAACAAATGGTGCTGGGGAAAGTAAAAATTATCCATGGGCAGAACGTTGAATCTAGACCCATACCTCTCATTATTAATTTAAATGAAAATGAATGAAAAATCTAAACATCAAAACAGAAACAATGTACTGGAAGTGAGGCAAAGCTCTTGAAGACACAGACACAGAAAAGGACTTTCTGAACAGAGCCCTTGTTTCACGATACATAACAGTGAGAATCAACCAGTGGAATCATATGAAGTTCCAAACTTTCTGTGTAACAAAAGGAGCAATGATCATAGTGAAAAGACCATCTACAGAATAGAAAAAAGTGTCGGTTATTCCTCAGACAGAAGATTAATATCTGGAATATACAAAGAGTTCACTATAATCAGACCCTCTAAAAGAAAATATTCACACGTAAACCACTCAGAAGAATGCACACTTTCCAAGAGAAGAGGTAAAAGCAGAAATAAACAAAGGAAACTTGTTCACATTAGTGTACCATTAGAGGAAAAACAAATTAAAACAGTAAGATTTTACCTTTATCCAGAAAGATTGCAATCATCATGAAATAAAACAATAATGATTGTTGGTATAATTGCAAAGATAAGACCCTTCTCTTTTGATGGTGGGAATGTGAACTACTATGATTTATGGAATTCATTCTGGAGATTTTAATAAATAGTAGGAATAGAAATTTTACGCAACCTAGCTATTCCCCTTCTAGGTATCTTCCCAAACAGAAGATATGTTACAATGACATGTGCATAGCAATGTTTAAAGCAGCATAATTCAAAATAGATGAAATCTTGGAAAAAGGTTATATATCTATCCACAATGATGAGAAAAGAACTTGTGGTACATGTACATAAGGAAATACCATACAGCTATGAGTAATTACAAATCAGAGATATTTGCAAGAAAAAGGATGTATTTTGAAAGTGTAACATTAACTTCAATAATTCAAAACTGTCATTTGAGTAATCAAAATTGCAAGTAGAGAGCAAATTGGTGATTAAGAGGACAAAACAGAGGTGTATATTGTGCACATAGGAAAGGGAACAAGAGATTAGGGGTAGAGAGAAAGAGAAAAGGGAAGAGGAAGTAAATTATGTGGAACGGGTCATGTACATGAAGCACAACTCCAATAAATGTAATCATTGTACATCATAAACATGAACCCAAAATGTATTAATAATAATATAGAAAATGGGGGAAAGTTGCTGGCCCAATAGCTCAGCAGATTAAAGCACCTG
>NW_004525098.1:55731-57799 GCF_000260255.1 Octodon degus
GAGCAGGAATTGGGGGCCAAACACTGACAGGAGTGTGCTGAGGACTCCAAGGCCCTCAGCACCTATGCTATCTCTTATATCAGGGACTCCCTCAGTTGGACACCCTATAATGGACCCCTTGAGGAGAAACAGAAGCAGCAGGCAGAGGTTCAGAAACTACAGAAAGAGCAGAAGCACATAGCAGGGTATTTGGAAGCTCAGGTGTTGATCGACCATAACTAGCAGAAAGAGTTGCACCAGAATCAGAAACAGGCAGCCTCTGGAGAACAATTCTGAACTATGGCCAAGAAAATTGTTGGCAGATGCTGCAAAATATGTAAAATATACTCCATATGAAGGACTCCTGAAGAACCCTAATGGCCAGAACTTGAAGCTCCAGGAGCTGCTGTGCTGCCTCAGTGTGTGGCCACTGCTCTCTGGAAGTCCCACTGCCAGGTTCTTTAGGCCAAGTACACTTGTACACCTCTGGGCCTCTAACCTGCTAGCTAATTGGGAACTTCACACCTTTCCTGTGAAGGTGTTGGTGAGCCAGAACCCTGAGCACAGAGATGCTGGAGGCCTACTTACCCTCATCCACAGGCCAGATGGTTCACTGGGCCCCCTAGTTTGTGGGGTGACTTCTGACCTGAGCCTCACTGAACAGGATCAAAATTGGCATGCAATCAATCTGAGTAGGTTCTGAGTCCATGTGACAACCTGGAGCCCATGACCAGCCCAAACTGTGGTCCATTCTCTGTCATGCCTCCTTGTACCCTCTAGGATGCCAGTATGATGGTTTCTTCACACAGAAGTCTGAAGGCATTATCAGGGCCAGGGTAATGCTGAACAGGGCAGCTTTAGAATGAGGCCTTGGCCCAGGGAAACGATTTAGGTACAGTTAGAAAGACAAGAGCTAGTGTACCAACCCTGATGCTCCCATAATTTGCCAGCCTAGGTTCCTCTTTCCAGGACAAAAAAAAAATGTCTACATCCTTAATTATCATTTACTCTTCCAGATATTCACATAGGCAGTAGTGACTAACATTATAAGAACAAGAATGCACATTTCTATACCTGAAGGAAAGCACTGCTTTTCTTTCTTTGCCTCTCACATTCTCTGTCTTCATTACGCATCACTGTTCATCCTCCTTCCACCTATTTGAGCTGCTGAATGAGTCATGCATCCTCCCTTCGTGAAGGGCAACCAGAATATCTCTGAGGGCAGCAGGATGGTAGTACTGTCTGTCACATGCAACTGGAAGAGCCGTCCCATCCTCAGCAGCACAGAATTTCAAGAGCATTTTAAGCCTGGTTTCCAGTGCGCTTTCACATGTTTGTTAGAATGTGATGCCTCATTATTGCAGATGTTTCCAGCCACGCAGATAGATGTTGATGGTAACTGTTCAAGGGAATGTTTCATCTAGGACTTAGGTCAGCAAGAGGACAATTTGGTTTCTGTGTGCTTTGTTGTGAACTACTCTTATGTTCCTTTTTAAACCAGACTGGAAGAAAACCAGGAAAATAAGCTGGGATTGCAGGTGGTTGCCTGTAAACCTAGCACTCAGAGAGGCTGAATTAAGAGAAACCCAGATTCAAGACCAGCAGTAGCAACTGACTTAGTGAAATCCTATCTCCGATGAAAGATAAACAAATAAATACATACACACATACATAAGCTATGCAACTCAGTTCAAAGATTCTGGGTTAAATCACAAATATTGCAAAATAAAGATATCTGAAAAAGTGATTGAAAAAGTGATTGGCATGCACACAGCCACAAACACATGCACACACACAAAGACACACATTTGTGTTTTGTCTTTTATATGACTTTGTTCATATAGTGTATGACCTGCATCCAGAAATAGGTCAGATATTTTATATATTTATACATACAATAAAATACATATTGTGAAGAACTGTATTATGATTTAAAAACAAGAATATATCTATAAACATCTTGTTTTGTTACAATATTCTGTCTTTCTAAGCCATACAATAAAGCATAACCATTAGTTAAGTGTACGTTAGAGTCTATCAATTTATATCATGTATCAACAGAAGTTGTACCACACAGCAACTTTTTCAG
>NW_004525098.1:58294-66021 GCF_000260255.1 Octodon degus
GCTCATGATGGTTGTGTACCGCAGAGGCTTACAGATGGCCAGGTAGCGATCAAAGGCCATGATGATGAGCACAAGGATCTCCATGCACCCAAAGAAATGAGCTGCAAAGAGTTGGGTCATGCATTCCTTGTAGGAAATGATCTTCTTCTGAGAAAGGGAATCCACAATCAGTCTCGGGGCTGTGGTTGAGGAGAAACAAGCATCAGCAAAGGACAAGTAGAAGAGGAAAAAGTACATGGGGCTTCCAAGAGTCTGGCTTGTTTTTATGGTCACCAGAATGACAAAGTTCCCCAACAGAGTCATTAAGTACAGCACCAAGAAGATTCCAAATATCACCTTCTGCTTATCTGCATCTTGTGTCAAACCAAGCAGAATGAATTCGGTCAAACTGATGTTCATCACCAAGGTGGTGTCTCTAGGTAGGATGCAGTAAGCAGTGCTTAATCTGCAAAGTGAAGAAATTAGGTGAGATATTGGAAGGGCCTTCCTGCTGACCCCCAAACTCTATGGTTCGATGCCTTATTCTATTACTTCCAAATACATTCTGGTGGAAATTTCCTCCTGAGTGCTTAAAAATTTTAGGGGCCACTGCTCTTGACCTTGCTACTTTTGGTGAAAGCTTGTGCAATTTTGCAATATGAAATAAATATCCTTCAAATACTTTGATCTTCATCTAATGCATGACCTGCAAAACCAGATTTTCTTTTGAGCAAGTGATTTATCTGCTTTGAAATTTAGTGCTCTTATGTCCAAAGTGATATGAAAGTGTTTGCCCTGTTGTATTTTGAATTATTAAGAAAGATAAAAAATAGTTATACGAACATAGGTACATAAACATGAATATATATTATGTGTGATATGCAATGTATCTCTCTGTTCTAAAAATCTAAAAAGAACTATCCCAGTGAAATTATGCCCTAGAGGACAACTTGCTCAGGCCCCGCTTCTGTCCCTCTCTCAGATATTATCTTTCTTTCCCTCAGTAAATGTATTCTGTCCATAACCTCCATTTGTTCCTAAAATTCATCCTTTGTTTTTAGAGAACATGAACTCATTCCAGGTAATTTTCAGGTTGGGAGATCATTTTTCTCCTATATCGTTTAGAACTTCCCTGTGTAATTTTGGAGGTCCCCACTGAGGTCATTGGATGGTGGTATGAGTTTGTTTTCTTTGATAAATTCAGCATTGGGATTCCTTTATGTAAAATTTTTATGCTTCAAATGCTGATATACTTTGACCTTTGCTCATCATTGCTCACAGTTTGCAATATACAGTTTTATCTCATACAGTGTTGTTAAAATTGCTACAATTATTTATGTTTTATCTTTTATATGTTTTTGTTAAAATGTTGGTCTAAATGTTGTTGGCAAATCTAAGTTAAAACATGGAAATATTACAAGCTTATGCTATTTCTTTAATGGCACATTTTATGACTGGTGTGTACTTGTACTAAATATACTTATATTCCTTGCTTGAATTTAGACAATAGCTCTAGAGAAAACTGTAAAGCCTTCTAGTGGATTTTATGTAAACTTCTATCAAATGAGAATGTTTTTTATTTAAGTGGGAATTTTAATCCAGCTCAGACTTAGAAAATATGCATGCCTATATAAACACGGGACTTCTTTTGCCAGCTAAATAAAATCAGGTTGACAACTGCTCTTAAAACTTTGGAGGACAGGTTTTTCTGGGGCAGACTGACTCTGATCCTCTACTACAAGCTAGAGGAAATGTCAGGTCTGCTCTTTCAGTTTCCTTTCTTTGACGTTACTCCTAAATTTTCTACCTCTTTGTACTTTCCTTTTTAGAGCATGCAAAATTAGGAGAGTGATATAGACTGTTAAAACTAAGTGAAGCCCTTAGTAAATGAGTATTTTTCAATGCCAAAGATAGGGAAGTCATTTAAAAAAAAAGGACACATACCCCATCTCTGGGTCAGATGAGAGAAAGAGGAGCTATGCCTGCCCAGGAGCACAAGTATCAAAGCTATGTCCTGACTTAGTGTTCAAGGCAGGTCTCCTTCAGGAGGCTATACCTGAGACACATTGGAGAGAACCAACTTCTGAGTGACACCAGAAGGAGCTATCTCCAAATGTAACACATATGGGACCAAAATACATTTAATGTGAAGGAGGATTTCCAACCTTTTCTCCTAGGTCTAGATATCATTTAGGTGTGAAAGAGATAAACTGTAGACATTAAAACCTTTATTGTAAAATGCTAAGTGATCTTGTTCAGGCTTTTAACCATCCCTTAAAGAACTTAGAAAAACAATGGTCATTCTGCCAGCTAATAAATGCTCCTAGAGCAGCTGCCACTATTTGAAGACAGGACAGGTTTCCCCAGCCATTCTTTGGTGAATCCCAACTGAAGCCAGTAGCATATGGAATGCTGAACAGACAAACAACTGAATTTCTTTCTGGGGACTGCATTCTGGTTGTGTGGACCAATACAAACTGAGAACACCTGAGAGGTTTTGGCTATATCCAAAGGTTCCTTGGTGGAAACTGGATCCTGGTGACTAAAGGATTTCCATTTACTTATTATCTGTCTGCTAGCAAAGTAGGAATTCTGCTTGAACTTTTCAATAGAACAACTTAATGAGTCACTCCTTCAGAAATTAGGCTGAGGAAGCTTGCAATAGTTTACACTCTACTATGGCTATTAGAGGAAAGGATGTACATGTGAGCCTTACAGTAAGTAAGAGATATTTGTCAGCTTTAAAGTGTTTTTACCAACATCTAAAATGTGATTACTAGACGATAAAATATAAGATTCACCTGTGAGCTTCAAATTTAAATCTTCTCCAGCTGCTAAAATTGCTTACCTATGTGATTAGACGGAAAACAAGTGTCTGGAGACTTGGCTCAGTGCACGGGGGCAAATCCCTCCAGCAAATGATTCTATCTATCTCTAGAAGTGATTTTGTGTCCTAAGAACCGATCACTTTCACTTGCCCTTTATGTATAACAGTTACACTCCCTTCTGTAAACATTCTTTTCACTGAACAAATTGTAACTTATAAATATTCAATAAATGTAAGGGAAAGGTTTGTGAGATATTTCAGGTGATAGGAATCACACACTAGTTCGAGGGTAGACAGGCAGGTGGGATCTTGTCTCCCTTCTCTCCAACAGGAGTATGCACCTGCTCTGAAGAGGGCTGCTCAAGGGAAACCTGGGTGGAAGAATAAATTTGAAAGAAGGTGGGGACACCCAAAAGATAATTTCTATTGAATTCCAGGTTATCTCAGAGTCAAAGTCTCTTGTTCCTTTACAGTGCTTCATCAGACGCCAGATGTGTGATCCATACACTCTGAAAAAGAGGTTTAATCCAAATGGAATGCAGAGGAAAGTATCAACTGTGATGCTATTTTATAACTAGAAAGATAATGTAAAAGGAAAATGATAAACATGTCTTATATTTTGATTTTGTTTGCGGTAAGGTTATTTATTAAATTTTATTAATTTTTAAGTCTTAAAATGTAGATTTGAGCTACAGAAAGACCAGGCAGTTCAGGTGCCTGAGACATTCACTATCCCAGAGCCTTAGACTGTTCCTCTCTAAACTTTGCATCATAAGGACAAGACAGCCTTAATCACAGCCTTGCCCACCATTACTGAATGTAAGATTTCGCCTATTTGCCTTTCTAAAGGGTGGGCTTGTAAGACAGCTGTAGTTCAATCCTCTACAGGGCTACACTCATCCTCAGCTAGGTTATTCAAGTTCCTCAAGGACAATATCCTTTAAAGACAAAAAAGGACAACTTGAAACTTCCAGAGTTCATAGGCCTTTTTCTCTGGGAATTAAAACAGATAATCAGAGATTAGAAAATCTTCAGATGACCCTGATAAGTACATTGATGTTTTTCAACAATTTATTCAGACTTATGAACCACACTGGAAAGATATAATGTTAATCTTATATCTTTTCATTAGAAGCTTTGACTTTTAATGAAAGGCAAGTAGCATTACAAGCTGCTATTGGGGCCAGGAAGATGGCTCAGTGGAATAAGTTCTTCCCTGCCAAGCGCAAGGGCCTGAGTTCAATCCCCTGTTCCACCAAATACAAAACAAAACAAAATAAAAATATACAGGCTGCTATTGCATTTTCATTGGAATATTATGTTGTTAATTTTAAGGAGTCAGAAGATGGACAACCAGTGGAACTCTCTATTCCCTCTGGAACCCAAGCATTCAGAACATTTCTGGCCTAATAGCCAGAGAAGAGATTGGATAAAAGATATTTTCTAGTGTGTATTCTTGAAGGCCTAAAAAAGAACGAGAAATAAGCCTTCTTCCTGTTTTATATTTTAGCTATATACCTGGAGAAAGATGACTAACCCTCTGATTTCTTAGAATGCTTAATAGAGATACTGTTAAAGCATACTTCATTGAATAGAGGGGCAGACGACTCTTACAGACAAGTTCATTACTTAGTCAGCTCCAGGTACTATAAAAGAGCTACAAAACATAGCTTTTGCTCCAGACAACTCACTTGATACTTTATAGGACACTAAGGAAACAATTTCCCATAATTGGAACTGGGAGAGATTCAGGGAGAGAATGCAAAGAGATTTAAAAAATGGCTGCCACTATTGTGACCTCAAAACAGCCCCTAAGTCTGATTCTCTGGGCTCCAAGAAGAGCTCAATGACAATGAAGTTCATCTGATAAGGTTTGTCTGCTACCACCTTCAGAAGCCAGGCCACTGTAAAACAGATGGCCTTAATAGGCCCACAAGCCATGCCCTGACTGCCATGGCAGCCACTAGAAGTGAGATTATGTGCTAGGTGGAGTCCCCAGAGATCAGACTCAACTTCTCAGATGGATCAAATAGGACTGAAGGGTCTTGGCCCTGTCTCTTCCTTGTAGCCAGACTCATTTCTACTTGCCATTGTTGTAGGCAACTGAATTAGATAGAAATATTATAGGCAGTCAGACAGGGCCAAGCCCTCCTGGAGACAAGATCAAAGACAAGATGACCTTGCAACTTGGAAGAGACAGACTCTCCCATATGGGCTACACCTTAAGACCAAGACAAAAGTGGAAACACAGCTACATACTTCCATAGGGATGGTAAACAGGGAATATATTTAGAATATAAATTGATATTCTAAATAGATAACGATGCCTTAAAAGAGCCCAAATGTGTCTCTAGCCCAACTCTCAACAGGAAGAGACCCTGTCCTGCATTCATGACCACTTGCTAAGCTTTCCCATTTGGTACTGGATTTCATCAATTTTACCTAAGCAACGGTGCTTGTAATTTCACTGGTTGACTATAGTTTTGTCCCACCTCATGCCCACCTAAGGGAGTACCCATGTCTTCTCCACCTTAGACCTGCCTCACTGCATGATTTTCCTGTACAAATGTCCATGGAAAAGACAATCTCCTGGGGAAAACAAGCTCAGACCCCCTTTCTGTTCGTCTTTCAGACAGCAACTTTCTTTCCTTAGTAAATATATTTTGCTTATGAAAAAAGAAATTATGCCCTAATAATATTAAGTGCTTTTCCCTGCTTAAAATCCCAGAGTCCCTTACTTAGCTCAATTTTCCCCTTTCCCACTTTATTGATTAGAAAACCATTACACTGATATCTCTACCCTTTCATAATTAACTTGAACCTCTAATGCTGAGTCAAAATTATATGGAATTATTTTTAATGATGGAAAAAAGATTGCCCTATACTTAGGAACATAAATATAAATGTATATGAGGTCTATAGCCATACAAGATGCTCTGAGATCAATATCAGAGCAGGAGAAAACATCTGTGGACACAATCAGAGAAATTGTCTCATGCAGTCAGAGAAGAATTAACAATTATTTATAGAGCTGAAGCATAATTTCAGACATGTCCCCAAATAGATTCTCAGAGATATGAACAAATCAAGGAGAAAAGTGTTAGCTCAGGGAATAAAGAAAGTGACTGTGACAGAGGAATGGTTAGAGGGGCAGGAAACTTAACAAGAATTAAATGATATCATGTTCACAGACCAGCTCCTCACCACAGCTGTATTCATGATGCATGTGCTCATTACTGAGAAGGTGATCAGATTCAAACTTCATCTCACCGCTAATAGGCTGATGCTTAATGTACCTTGATACTCACACTTCTAGTATAAATAATAAAAGAATCTACCTTTTAGAGTTGCTATGAAAATTAATTTAATATGTGCAAAGCCCATACAAGCATTGGCTTAAACTATTTATGATCAGATTGATCATATTCAGTACAATTTTAACTGGCCTTTGAAGACATTGCATTCTATAAAACTATATTTTTCAAGTTGCTCATTTACTTACAATTCAGTGTTGCACTGCTTTAAAGTATGCTTTCTGGTGCTGGCTCAGTAGGTGGCTCAGGGGTCTAAATACCTGATCCGTGAAAGCAGGGACGTGTGTTTGATCTCCAGATGGCATGCCTTGCTGGCCACACGCTGAGCCAGCCACCAAAACCAGGCGTTGTGGTGGTCGTGTTTAATCCCAGTGCTTAAGAGGCTGAGACAGGAGGATCATTATGAGGTTGAAATGCATACTAAGACCCTGTAAAGATAGACACACAGACAGATAAATAGATAGATAGATAGATAGATAGATAGATAGATAGATAGACAGATAGACAGATATTAAATTATAGTTTCTTTGCAGAGGCTAATGCTACATAGTACTTTGGCTCATAGAAAGTTTTAATGGTTGCACAGCTGAGTGACAACTATATCAAACATTTCAATAACTACAAAGTGCATAGTGTTCTCAACATAGAGGTTGCCAGATGAGTGAGAAATAGTGGAACTTCTCTTATGATGGAAAACCCATATAAAATAAAAAGTCTACTTCCTTTAAGATGCCTGAACTCACCACAAACATCTGCTTTTCTGTAGCTTTCACTGAGAAAATCATTGGAAATCTTAGAAATTGCTTCATTGTGGTCCCAACACAATGGCACTGGGCTAATAGTCCTCACAAATATGGTTCACCACTAGCTTCAGAGTCACATTCTTAGAAAAGGGTTAAAAGTGTTCATTCTCAAACAGCCTTCGTGAGAGACAGGAAAATTAAACACTTTCCATAAAAATATATATTTGTGTAGCATAAGACCTAATCCTTCTGTGTATCACTTTGCAATTTCTATGTTCTAAATGTCTCATAGAGATACTTTTGCTCATCTATTGAAAGGAACACTTAATACTTTACTTTTTCTCCTCTATCTCCTTTTTAATGTTTTATAATTTTTGACCAATTTTTCCCAGCAACTAATTTGAAGATCACAATATCCAATAAAACAACCATTGTGGAATTCTGTTAATTTGGTTTACTGAAATTCTGTATCATTTCTAAATATGTTTTACTTTTTTATTATCTTTAAATTTTTTTAAAACAAGCTCATCAATTGCTAAAACAAAACTAATAACTCACATGAGGTCCCATAGATGTGCATGTTTCCATTGTGTGACTATGCTTCATACTGGCTAAAAATTAATGTTAAAGAAATGATGAAATTATCTAGAGTTAATCCTGGTATCATTTCAGTAAATGTGTGGACATTTACTATGAAGGCTTTTTTCTCTAGTCAGGGAAGGAGGAACCAGATGATGATATAAAAACTTCTTCTGACATTTTATATCAACTCTATATATTTTAAATATTACTATCACTTAAAAAGTCCAAGTGGGTTATGCAATCCAGCAACAGGATCACCACGGTTTCCAATGCAGTGGTCTG
>NW_004525098.1:73654-74362 GCF_000260255.1 Octodon degus
CTTCGGTTCTGAGGTTGCATTTTGTTCCTTGTCGTCATTTTGTGTAGCACTGTCTTCTGACCTTTGTTGTAGATCTTTGCTGTAGTTATAACCTTCGCACATAGTGAAGTTCAGGTGCAGCTCTACAAAGTTTGGACTTATCCAGCTGTGTCTGGCTTGGGTGTGGCTGCTGTGCTCAATCCTTCCCGCTGCTGCCCTTAAGGGTGAACCTGTTTTGCCCCTGTGGTGAGATGTTTTGCTCCTGGGCCAGCTGGTTGGATCTATCCTTTACACTCTCCCCTGCAGGGATTGCAGCTGCAGGATTACACCTCCAGCATGTATGCCAGGCCTGAGCTGTGCCTGGAGGGTAAAGGTAAAGTAGGAGGAAGAGTAAGCTCTCCGCACACACTCATGGGACCTGGGCTAGGACTGGGTCTGGGGGCTCCTCTATGGGGCAAAAATTCCTACTTGGCGGGCAGGGTGGGGGAGACACTGTGGAGTGGTTGCTGGCATCCCAAGGGGCTGGAGAAGGTCCGACCCACTCTGATCCTGTGCTGGGACTGGTCCCGCAGGCTCAGGATGTCAGGAAGCTCTCTGCACACTCACAGGACCTGGGCTAGGACTGGGTCTGGGGGCTCCTGGAAATCGGCAGAAAATCCTACTCTGTGGGTGGGGTGGGGGAGGCATTGCGGAGTGGTGGGGGGCGGCCCAAGGGGCTGGGAGAGGGTC
>NW_004525098.1:75220-76154 GCF_000260255.1 Octodon degus
GAGCACTACTGAGCCATGGAACTTTATTCTATTTTCTTGTCTTTTCTTTCTTCTTTGCTTTCCTACTCCCCTCCTCTCCTTTCAATTCTTTTTCCCCTCTTTATTTACAAAATCTTTTTCCATTTTTCTTTCTTTTCCCTCTCTTTTGGTTTCTTCCTTTCCTTCTCATATCCTAGCTCCCCTTCTCATTTTAACAACTTCTTCCTATTTCATAACATCTGTTATACATTTTGGTCCTTATTTATATTCTTGTTTTCGCACACTAGAGAAATAATGCCATATTTAGAAATGTGTATCTAATTTATTCCACAGAAAAGTATGATCCAAAGATCCATCTGTTTACCTGGAAACATTTCAACTTTATTTTTCTTTATGGCTAAGTGTTGCTCCACTATATTGAGAAAAATCATATCTTTTTTACCCATTAATCTATTGGTTAGCATTTGGACTGATTCCAAGACTCAACTAGTATAAACTATGCTGTAATAAGCATAGGTGTCACATAAAAAGTTATACGATGCTTGTAATTGCTCTGGGAACATACTGAGAAGGAGAAGAGCAGGCTAAATGGAAACCCTAGTGTTTGTTTTGTGACAAATCTCCACACTAATTTTCACAGAGGTTGTACCAGTCCACATTCCCACCGACCACGGAGAAAGCTTCCTTGTTTCTCACAGTCTGCCAGCATTTTTTATTGTTGGATTCCTCCATAATAGCTATTCTTTCTAGAGTCAGATGGAATACTAACATTATTTTAATTTACATCTCTCAAATGACTAGTGATGGTTAACTTTTTTTTTAATTTTAATGAGAAAATATTATATAGATTTCAAAACAAGATGACAGGTAATTCACGATGGTTATTACATTGTATATTGTTATCTTCAAAGTACTTGATCATTCTATTAGATAGAATTATGCAAAATTGAACAAA
>NW_004525098.1:79629-99115 GCF_000260255.1 Octodon degus
GTTTACTATGAAATAGTCTTTCACTTATATCCTCCTTTTTTGTTTAGCTTTGTGACAGATGGATATTCGATTGCTGTTTAAATATCATAGGTGCGTGAATTCAGCAAAATAATCGAAACAGATAAAATTACAATTTATAGGGCTGGCCAAATAGCTCAGCAGATTAAAGGGCCTGCTTAGGCAGATGCAAGGGCCATGCATTTGATCCCCAGACCTGCTATGCCAGTCTTGCCCCTGGAGCACGCTGAGATTGCTGATTGATACTGGGCATGGTGTTGCATGCCTGTAATCCCAGAACTTGTGAGGCTGTAAACAGGAGAATCACTATGAGGATGATCTATGCAGTGAGAACCTGTACACCCTGTCCAAAAAAAGAGAAAAAAAAATAGAAGTGATGCAGAATTTCACTTAGCAATGTAATATGGATTTCACAGTATATGTTGTAATACATAATGTTGTCTTCCAACAAGTTATTCATATGACCAGGTATAAGAATGTAAAATTGGAAGAGAGAGAAACAAAGAAATGCACAAGAAATTAAGAAGAGAAAATGTATAGCCAGTAGAAAAAAGGAGAGCAAAGAAATTAAGCATTATTTTCTCCTTTCCATAGATCAGGAGAAATGCACAGTACCATTGTTCAAAACATCCTCTGTACATATATAGATAAATATCTTTCCCCTACAACATCTCCTGTACTCCTCCTCAACTCCAGTAAGTCTTTCTTTTGAATAGGTTCATTCCCTTTGCCCAGTATCTACGGTGAATAAATCTACAGTCAAATGGCAAGACTCTTGAGCATGGAAAAAAAATTCCAGTTGGTGTTTCTAGACACAGGTGCTCAAAGAAAGGGACAGGCTGGAGAAAGCCAAGAAAATTAAGTAGAAAGGTAGTTGTTTGCAAATTAGTGGCCCAGTAGCATTTATTACATAAGAGACGGTGCATTCACCAACAAAGTGCACAAAGAGAAGGAAATATTCCATGCTGGGGTAATGTGCACAAACCATGAGGCGGAGGTGCTGTAGCAAAATCTTGGATGGAAAGGAGCTTGGTGTTACAGAGCAAGAGAGCCTAAGTGCCAAATTGTGAGGGAGGTAAGAAAATATCCATCTTTGTAGTGTGGGATGCCTTAATAAGTATTTTGAGGCCAAGGAGATAGCTCACTGGCATAAGGACCTGCCTGACAAGCACAAGGTCCTAAGTTCATTCCCTGGTAAGAAAGAAAGAAAGAAAGAAAGAAAGAAAGAAAGAAAGAAAGAAAGAAAGAAAGAAAGAAAAGAGAGAAGAAGAAAAAGCAAATAAATATGTATTTTGCTCTTTTTTAAGTAAGGATGAAGGACAACTCCACATTATGGAGGAAATTCTTAATTTTAATTGATTCATGAGAATGCACTGATGATAATAAATCCATTAAAATTGTGATCTACTTGCAACTCTTAATAATGTTGGCCATACTTTTGATGTTGTAGTTCAAGGGGTCGGGGAGATGGCTCAGGAGTATAAGTGCTTCCCATGGACAAATAATAGTGTATGTATTCTCATGTAAAAACTCTTGTGTAGAATTATGCTATTTGTTTAATTTAGAAATTAGTGCCACTGACCACTTTCAGAAGTTCAGTGAGTTTTTAAAAATATTTGTGTTTTTAAATTGGCATTGTGTTTCAGAAAATTCTTTCAGTAACCATAATGACTAAAACAGGCCACTTAGTGGTAGCAAAACAGATGAATGGCCTAAAAAGAAATGACTGGAGTTTACAATCTGTAGGCCCAGACAATATGCGATACAAAACAATTAAAACAAAACTATTGTTCTGAAATATTTGTAAAATATTTTTCATCAAATATCGTAGCATGAAAAAAATCAGATAAGTATCTTAATATATGTTTTTTTTACTGAATATTTTATTTGATTCCTCATGGAATATTACAACTAGACTTCAAATGGGTTGCTTGGAGTTAAAGTAATAAAATGTATTTTAAATTGAGTGCTTTCTGGGTGAGACACGACACTGCCTTGATCATTGTAATCTGTACATGTTTTGTGCTTAAAATCACATTCAAACTTAGATTCACAGATTCATGAAATAGTTGAACTAATGATAACAGACCTCCATTTATCAATAATTTGTAATAGGTGAATTTCAAAAACATAAATCCTTTTTGAAAAGGGAAAGGACATTGGGGGATGGTCTGTTATGTATGGTCGACAATGATGGCAAAGACAGGAAAAGGTGCAGTAAAAGCACCTCACCATGTCTGTGTCTTTGTGCACAATCTTCTATCTCAGTGGACACATATTGTCTATGTGATATATTTCAGACAAGATTGTTACTCTCTAATGGACTAACCCAAAAGATATCCTTTGGATTAAGACTGAAATCACTGAGTAACTTGAAAAGTAATGACTTTTGAAAATTTTCACTTTACTTTCCTATAACCTTGACTTCGCTTCTTCCTTTTGGAGAGAAAATATTGGTCGATTCCATTTACAAGTCCAAAATTGTCTTCTCTACTAACATAGATGCTTTCACAAAAGTTTGGGGCCTTCTCCGCTTCACAGTGTTAGCAGAGATACTCATTCCCTGTCTAGTGCGGGAATCCATCTACTTTCAAAGCCCGTACTGAGTGCTGTCTCATGCTCAAGGGACTTGAGAGGCAGGACTGGACAAATCTGATTCTGTCGTTAAAATTAATAAATTGAATCAAACTCTGTAGCAGACCCCAAGAAGTAGTGTCCTATAACCTAGGAACATTTATATGTGATATTCTGAAAAATCATCTTTCGTTTTGTATTTTGTCATGGTTGTTTTTAATTAGCCATTAAGGTGAGTGCCCTAAACGTATGTATTTTGTTTTCAAATTCTTCGATCTTATGAGTATAATCTTTTTGAAGTTTTTATTTTCTCATTAAAATATTTCAAGGCATAGAGAGAAGGCCAACTTTTCATTTTGATCACTACATTCGAAGTAAGCATAAATTTAAATCATTTTCAAGGACACATGAAGATACCAAGTTGCCAATCCAAAGTTGGTCAAGAATCTCAGGAAGAAAGTGGTGTTTCTAGATGACATTTTCAATTGCGTTGCATTGCCTAACAACATAAAAAACTTAAAACTTATTAAAATCTAAGAAGAATTTGACTTAATCTTAATTTTCTACAAGTTTAATGTTTTAGTTTTCAATAGAGAGCACCAGCAGTATCTTGCACAGTTTTCTCATGGCATTCTTCCTGTCATTCTTCCAGAAACTATAAATTATAGGATTGAGCAAGGGAGTTAATGTGGTGCCCACTATGGCCAAAAACTTAAAAAAGACGTGAGCAGATGGAGGCTGTGCATACATAAAAATGCATGAAACAGAAAATAATATCACAACATCAACATGAGAATCACACGTGGATAGTGCCTTGCTGCGCCCTTCAGAACTATGGTTTTTCAGAGAGAACAAGATGATATCGTAGGAAACAAGCAAAACAGAGAAGATGAGGATGCAGTTGGACACACTGTTGGCAAATGCAAGATGTGAGTGTCATGGAAGGCCAGTGTCAGCAATGGGTACAGGTCATACATGATGTGATCTATGACATTGGGGAAACAGAATGGCAGGTGAAAAGTAAGGGAAATCAGAATCATGGAATGTAGGAATCACCCTGGCAAGCCTACCCCAATCCAAATGCCACAGAGCCTCCAGTTCACAATGGTAGAGTAGTGCAAGACCTTGCAGATGGCCACATAACAGTCATAGGCCATGGATGTGAGTACAAGCACCTCTGCCCCAGCAAGGAAGTGTTGAGCAAAAGTCTACGTCACGCAGCATTCATAGGAGATTGTCTTCCTCTCATAGAGAGCATCTGCAATCGTCTTTTGGTTATGATTGAAAAGAAACACCCATCCAGGGATGAAAAGAAGACCAGGAAGAAGCACATAGGGCTTCAAAGTAGTGCAGGGCTGCAAACAATTCTCATTATGACTAGCATGTTGCCCCCACGTAGTTGCCATGTACACCAATAGAAACACAGCAAATGCTATTTTATGAAGTCTTAAATTCTGTGAGAACACAAGTTACACAAACTCTGTCACAGTGCTTTGGTACTTCAAAACTTAAGAGGAAATGTGTAAAAGCACAACAGGTAATGAACAAATGCAATCTGCAATCATAAGAAAGATAAATTCCATTTCACACTACAATAAAGTAGTGTCATCAAGAACACAGTATTGTAAGTTGGGCGAATATGTTTGAGATAGACTAGAAAGAATTCCTGTGCACAAAAGTCACTGAATACTTTAACTAATTTGAATTGTAAAGCAGATCCTAGAATGCAACTTCTGTTCTGAGGGCTTAATAATAGTTCTCAGCTCAGGTTTAAGGTTTCAGTCTTTAGTTTTTGCTTCATGGAATGCAATCTGATAAACATGCTAAGCTATACTTACCTTTTAAGGAAGAGAGGGAGGTAATTCAGAGATAGGTGGTAGGAACACAAATAGTACTATGCAATTAACATGCAATTAAGATTTTTCCTTTTAGTACTTGGAATTGAACTCATGACTTTGTTTATGGAAAGCCATGACTACGAATTTAACATGTAAAATCACAAGGATGGTAATGAACATGTTTAGAGTTTTTGACAGATGAAGCACTGCCATGTGCAATGTGCTCAAGAAAATTCTTCTCTCAAACATGATAAGAACCATACTGGATTATTCAATCCTACATCATCTACCCTAGTGGCCACAGGAGCAGAAACTCTGGTCTGAAAAATCAGTCATATGATGCGGCAAGGACCTGAGTTTAATCCCTGGTTCTGCCAAAGCAAAACAAACAAAACACCAGTCTTATGATGTGTCGTAATACAGCCCAATGTGTATATCTTGACAACATCCCTACTGTCACTGCTCTTACAGAACAAAATGAGCATAAGTGCAGTGCTGACCTTTTCAGATCTTGTACATACTATTGCTCAAGAGTAACATATTAAATTGTTTGCTTTTATTTTATTCAAAAAGTAAAGCAAAATTTTGTAATAAACAAACAGGAGAATAACAATGGTAAACACATTAGATATGGTTTTCTTTAAAGTAGATAACCAGTACAAAATATATGGAAAGTATTAATTATTAGAAAGCTCTCAATCACTTGTTCGGAAATGTCTTATTATTTTTATGGTTCAACCCTTTACAGTGAAATAAAATATGTGGTCTTACAAGATTTTCCAAGTTATATTAGCTCAAACCTATCTTTCCAATGAACTAACAGAAACTAGTAGCATAACTATTTACATTATCTTTATTAGAAGAAAAGCGTATGAATCTCCTAATATAAATGAAGTTAGCAAAACAAAGCTGTTATTGGTTGTAGTTTTCCAAATATAGAAATAGTGGCCCTAGATTACCCTGTTTAACTTTTTCTGCTAAATCAATACAAAATCTATGAATGACAGTATATTTCTATATGTTCTGTAAGTATTTTTATTTTAGAATTAAAAGAGTTAAAATGTCCTATTGAACCTTGTCTTTAAAATCCATTTTAGAATGCAGATATTCATTTGTGATCTGATAGGATTTTCCTAACAAATGAAGTCCAAATAGCATTTTTAATCTGAGCATTTCTCAAACAATAGATCAATGGATTTAGAATGGGAGTTATCACAGTATAGAAAATGGTAATTGCTTTGTCAATGGGTAGAGTAACTGGGGGTCTCATGTACACAAATATGCAGGGCACAAAGGTCAAGACAACCACTGTGATGTGGGAGACACAAGTAGAGAAAGCTTTATGCCTGCCCTCCGCACTGTGGGTCTTTAAAGAGAAGAGAATGGATGAATAGGAGACCAAGAGAAGCAGGAAATTTAACAGACAGATGAAGCCACTGTTCGCCGCAACAAAGAGCCCCAGAGTGCGGATGTCAGTGCAGGCCAGCTGGAGCAGAGGATTGAGATCACACATGAAGTGATCTATGATATTCGGGCCACAGAATGGGAGTGGCAGGATGAAGAACATCTGTATGGTTCCATGAAGAATGCCGCCCACCCAGGACACCCCCACGAGCAGGCTGCACAATCTCCAGTTCATGATGGCTGCATAGTGCAAGGGCTTGCAGATGGCCACATAACGGTCATAGGCCATCACAGTCAGCAGGATGATCTGAGCACCACCAAAGAAGTGTTCTGCAAAGTCTTGTGTCATACATGCATTCAACAGGCTAATCTTCTTTTCATGCCTTGAATCTGCAATCAGTTTTGGATTATTGACTGAACAGTAGCAGGTATCGATAAAGGAGAGATGAGCCAAAAAAAAGTACATGGGGGACTTCCGTAATGGGCTGACAATGATAGTGAGAAGGATGAGAATATTTTCTAGAATGGAGATTATGTAGATGAGCAAAAACACAGCGAAGATAATTTTCTGCATCCTTGGGTTTTCTGTGAGCCCTAGTAGAACAAATTCCGTCACATTGTTTTGATTTGCCATGTTCTCCATATTGAAATCATTTATATTACCTGGAAAATGTTAGCATATCTTTTAAATTTTTAAAATTTCTCATCCTTGCAAATAATAAAGGCTGTTTGGTTTAATTCTATAAGGTTTTCTGTTTTTGTTTTGACTTTTGAGATAAAATTAAGAGCTATAAATTATCCTGCATTGCTCAAACTTTCTTTTTGGTGAAGATATTCATGAGCAACTCTTGTTAACACACTGGGCAGAAGGCAAATCCACTGCACTTAGTTGAGATGATTAAGATGCCAGAGAGAAAAATGTTTTAAATACAATGGCAGCTATGCCTCAAACAGCAGGCAAAGAATGCCAATATAGTCATCAATGCAAAGGACACTATTATCTTCTACTACTAAGAAATTAGATGTGAGGAAAGACAGCTGAGAAAATCAGACAGGGAAAGGACATGGAATTTGAAGTAGGAAAAATCTTATAAATTGCTCTCAAAACTGTCTTCTTTCCTCATGTATCTGTCAGAGTGAGGTGCAGTGACAGCAGAAAGACAAAGACAGTTGTCTCCATTCATTAATTATGTAACAGCTCATGTGGACAATGGCAGAGCCATTCTGAGAAGAATGCAAGGAAAATGTAATAGAGCTATTTCTAAGAATTATATACCTTCATTAATTCCAATGTACTTATAATATTAAATGCTACAACAGGAATTGTACTGATTAATATAAATCATGGTACCACGTCCTTTGCACACACAATTCCCTTCATACTTAAGATAACCTGTGTAGTTAGTATTATTCAGTCCATTTTACAAAGAAAGACTTTCAGAGACTAATATACACTTTTATGGTGACAATAACATTATTAACTAATACCTACTGACAAGGTCATGTATTCTAAGTATTTCTGTGGACATTTATTTGCTTTATCCTCACTAAACACACTCTCTACTTAATACTGTCATTTTTCTCTTGTTATATACCTTTAAGTTATTCTAAGAATTCCCCAAAGATGACAAGGTTCTGTGCTTCAGGAGAGGCAGCTAATATAGCAATGACCACCTAGGTCTTTTATTTTACTTATTGACATCTATTTCCTGATATATAATTTCCTTTAAAGTCTTTGCCTTAACTTAGAGAGACCATGATACCATGTGAGAGCAAATAAGGGTAATGTATTCTTGTTTAATATGAATATTAATATGAACAATATGATTACCATAATATTTCTTCAGAAATTACTAGTGTTTTACATACAACAGTGATGATATATTTCAACCCTCAACTGTTAAGGAAATGAATCTTGTCCTGTCCCTCAGCTTACTTTCTGAAGCCAGATTTTTCTGATGTTGCTTGAAAACATTTATCAGAGTGGTTAAATGTATTGGTTTAATAGTGTAAAAGTTGCGATACTGAGACTGCCATCCCTGTTCTCCCGCTCTTAATTTCTTTTACCTTAATATAATTGCTGGCATTTTTCACTAATTCTGATTGAGAATATTGATTTCCCTGTGTTATGTGAGTTGATTCTTATATGAAGACATAAAAGATATATCCAGAAATATATTTATTTGTGTACTATGCATGCATTCAACAAAGCAGCACAAGGGCCAGTTTGAGCTACGAAACTGACCACTTACTATGCCATAAGCTCAGGAGAAGTCTGCACTGTCTACGTTTGTGCAAACAACAACTTTTCCTAGCAGTTGTAAAGAGAGAATTCTTCATATTTGGGCTTGAATTCAAGACTATCAATATATCATATAAATTTTAAGTTAGATAACCTCTCTTTATTCATTTTAATGGGGCCGGGGAGATGGCTCAGAGGAATAGGCACTTCCCGGGCAAGAGCAATGGCCTGATTTCAATCCCCGGGCTCACAAAAAAAAAAAAAAAAAAAAAAAAAAAAAGAAAGAAAGAAAGAAAAATTCATTTTAATGAAAAATGATAAAATATCTAAGAAAGTGTCAAAACAGGTTAGTAGAACAGTTACAATAATTATTGCATTGCTTATTAAAGCCTTTGTAGCACTTATTCAGAGGACAAGATATAGAAATGATATGTTAACAAAACACTATTAGTCCAAAACTTTCTTCTCACTGAACTAAGAGAAAGGAGCTGTATATCTAACCATGTCCCCCTTTGGTGTCTTGTTTTGTCAGAGATGAGTGTTCCATTGCTGTTAGAGAAACTGCATTTGGAAAAGTCTATAAAGGATGTCATACTTGATGCCAGTCCAAATATTATAGGTAGTTGAATTTATCAATTATTCTTTATACTCTCTCTAAAGTAAATGTACGTAAAAAAGGTAATTTTAAAAAATGAGGAACAAGAAAAACAACATGTAGCAACACTGTTCCGCTACAATGTCGAATATGGCTTGATTACAAAATATCTGTGCTAAAATGTGTAATTATTTTTAGTTAGATATTCTTAACATAACAAAAGAAATAATGTAATAGTCCTAATAGTAATGAAATTCATTACTACTATAGAAGTTCATGTTTTAGTTGTTAGGTAAATGCAGGGATTTAGCACATAGATAGTGGTAAGAATGTCACATAATATATGTATCTCCAAATCAATGAAATACTAGATATTATACGTGGAAATGTTTTGAGTTAAGCATACCTCTAAAAAGTGGTTTAAAGTATTAATATATTAACATTAGTATATTCATGTTATGTACACTTGAGGTGAATTAAAAAAAGTTATGCTCAAGATGAGTCTTAGTAAGTAAAATTTGCTTATAACCAAGTTGTGTTTCTTACTGTAGAGGAGTGAGACTTATAAACTGCTTCCTGTCTTTGTGTCTCGGTCATCAATGTAAAGTTAACGCTATGATATTTACTAGATTTCTTTTAAAAAGTTCAGGTGAAAATGCAATACCTAAGACTTACGTGACAATTGTAAAGATTGCTCTATTTGGAAAAGCAATAGTATGAAAGAAGCAAAGTTTAAAACTCACCTTCATACTCTGATGTGATCTCCATACTGTGTGTGTACTTTTAGAAACCATTCTATCTTCAAGTGATCTCTTGGAAGAATGAAGAACAATCCATTAAGAAGACTTCATTCGTGCATCAATAGATGACTGGAACAATCTGAACCACATCCACAAGGAAGGGTCATTGTGATTATAAAGCCTCAAATATTTTATCTAAATCCTTGAATAGTTTTCATGGAAAAACTGATGTTCAAATTTAGAATGGGTTCTTCTGCTATACTTTAGAAAAGTTATCTTTTTATTTTGATTCATATCCTGTAATGAGGAAAATAGTATATTTGAGGGAAGTATATTCAAATGACTCAACTACTCAGATCAAAAGTTGCACTGGAGGTGTAAACTTTCACAAAAAATATATATTCAGCCTAAAGTTTACGAATATATAAAGAGGCTTCAATAAAACTGAGAAATCTTGACTTTGATCCATGTTTTTTTTTTTCTCCTAGGAATTAATTACCCCCTTTGCTGAAAGGACTTTGTCTGGAAAACATGCTAGAGAATCAACTAGTATGGAGTGGGAATTCAGCTCCTTGAACTTGCAACAAATATATATGAAATACCTTAATAAAGACAGCTTTGTTTTTTTTTTTAGAGAAATTAATGCTATATGAGTAATATCATGGTGTCCCCCTAGCTTTTGGATTAGTGTTTAACCTCTCCTTGTTACATTTTTCATAGGAGTAAGTTGTTTCTGTTTTTTAACTATAAGAAACTTCTGAAAATCCACTATTGGTTGCTTGAAGATCAGAACCTGTGAGGGGCTACAAATAATGATAACCATTTAAAAATCCTTGAGTATGAAAGATGTTTCCCCTTTTTCCCACAGTGTTTTGGAAGCAGGCTATAAGCCAGAAGGAGCACCCAGTCTATCACTCTGTGTCCCATGGTCTGGTCAGTGTAGAACACTATTGAACAGCTAACTAAACACAAGGAGAAGAAGGTCCAAATCACTCCACTGTGGTCACTAGCGCTTATTCCACTGAGCTATTTTCCCGGGCCCAGTACTTTTTCTCTACTGGTAAATTTTTGATTTTTTTTAACTTGAAATCATCTGATGATGTTGTCTACATGGCCTTGTATTACTAGTTTAGTATATCATCTTTTGTGAGGTCTCTCTATATATCTTTGATTACCTTAAACATAGTGAGTCACAATTCCTTGTGTAGATTAAGTTGTCAATATATGTCAGTCATATACTTCCTTCTGTGTTTATAATTTGTGAATACTTACATAGGTAAGTTGTTCAAGTTAGATTGTACTGCATTTGAATTCTTCAAACCTACGATATATTTTCAAACATACATGGTATTGTTACCATTATCTGCTCAATAAATCCCTCTGTTGCATACCCAATCCCCTAATAAAATGGACTCATAATTTTATTTCTGATATAACTATATCATTAGCATATTACCATTATTGATTATTTTTCTTTTGTTAACATCTAACAGAATTTTTATTTTATTCACAAAATTTTTAGTATCCACTACAAAATACATGTAGGCTCCATGTAATGGTATGGGGATCTCTACAGCTTACTTTTCACGTGAAACCCAATCTTTCCACTCTGGTTCATATCTCACTCTCCGCCTTGCCCAGGCCAAGAGCATCATCGTCCTGCCTTGTGATTTCATGCATTTGTCTAGTTTAGATGTACTCTGCAAAGGGTATCATGCCAAATTTGTCATTCTGTGCCTGGGCTATTTATCTTAGAATTATGTTCTCTATGCTAATTCCAAGTCAATCATGGATGATAATTCTTCAATTTAAGGACTCCATATTCCATTTAAACTTTTATTTGGCTAAATTTTATCTATCATCTGGCATTGGTTATCTAAGGTTCTTCTACATCTTGGCTATGATAAAATATGGAGTAGTCTAAACAATATTTATTTGTCAAAGGACATAAGAAATTTAACACAAAAGGAACAAGGAACCTTCTCTATAAATAGGCAAGTTACCAGAACAAACTATTCTTAAGTGACGTCCAGATGCCAATGTGTATGCTTAGCCATCAGCGAAATGCAAACCAAAGCTACTTGCAGATACTGTCTCACCCTAGTCAAATGCTTGTCATCAGAAATAAAAGTAAATAACAAATGATAAGGAGAATCCATGGGATGAAGATGCCATATACACTGTTACTGGTAAAGTAAATTATCACAGGCAGTGTGTAAAACATCTTAGACAGGTGGTGGCCAAACTGTAGCACTAGTGCAGCAGTAGGTTGTTGGTTGTCGTTGAAAACACTAAAAGATTTATTATCACGCATAGAGATGTTTCTTTAAAAAGCAACATGTGAGCTACCTTTTCATCCAGCTAAACAACTTGACAGTGTATGCTCAAGTGAATCAAATCATTACATTATAACAATACAACGGTACCTACCTTTATGATTTTAATTTTCTTCATGATTTTTTAAAAAATTTTTATGTAGTACAGGGACTATATTGTCTCAGTAGGTAGGTCAGACTCAGTGATTTGCCTGTTTTCAGTTTCTTAAGGCATGGGATTACAGGCATATGCCACCATGGTCACTCTCAGTTGGTGTGGCAACACTCACCCTGGGTGGGCCAGCATGGCACTTCGGGATCTAACCCTGGCTGGTGTGCTCTGCCTAAACAGGTACTGTAGTCTTCTGAGATATCTGGAAAACCCTATTTAAGATTTTGATGAATTTGACTGCATTTGTGTTGGAAAAAGAGACAATAAATGTGAGATTCACGATTTTCTGTTCAGAATAAATACTACTTTGGGAGTTTATCTAGCAGTCAGGTATGTTATACACTAACAGCATATCTATCTACATTTTCTCCATGTTTGAGATTTCAAGGGCCAGTCAAATATCTCAGAGGATCCCTGGGTCTGTGGTGCAGACCCTGACCCTGGAGTGCACTGAGAAGTCAACTCAGTCTGGATGTGGTGGAGCAAGACTATAATCCCAGCTCTTGGGTGGTTGGAAACAGGCAGATCACTACAAGTCCAATATAGCAGTGAGACACGGAACACCCTGTAGACACTTCTCCCAAATACAAAAATAATTAATTAATTAATTAATTAATAAAAATAGAGATTTCATATGAGACTTAAATAAAGCCACTTGCCTAATGAATCTATTGAAGTATTTTGACTATGGTCTGGCACTCAGGTTATGAGGTGGCCCTGCTGACTGTTTTTAGACAGATTTGTAATGAGATTCAGAAAAATAGAACAAAAGCGGAGAAGAAAATTGGGAAAAATTTGGACAGTACCATCTGCCACCATGGAGTCAGATAAGAGGTAGTTGTGGAAGAGGTTAAGGGAAATCATTAACATTGTACAAGAACCAGAAGAAAAATGCCTGAGAGTATTTCAGAAATCAGGAAGAACTTAGATGCCACTGGCTCAAGGGTATGAAAGTGTCACACTTTCAATTGAGAAGAGTGAACTCTGCCTTCCTCCACTCACTTAGGACCCCATCAGAACCAGCCGAGGCCCGTCAAGTGAGTAAGAGTACTTTGGCACCTTTGCACCCAATGAACCTCTCCAGAAACATCCCAGGCTGTGCATGTGAGAGAGACCTTCTGCTTTGCTCTCAGGGCACCTGAAGAAGTAGTATACGCCCAGCATACAGGCCGAGTGTGAAACTCTCCACGTGAAGTCCCTGCAGAGATACTGGGGATGAGAACCTGCCAGCTAATAAAGGAGCAGAACATCTTTCCAGAGGGCCACAATGGGTTCACTTCCACTGCCTGCAGCAGGAAGAAGGTGAGGATAGCAATCAGAGCCAAGCCAGGCACATTTCGAAGAGTTGAAACTTCATAGATCTGGACCGAATAAGCTGAGACACTTTGCAAGACCAGATCTCTGAGAGCAACCTCCCTCTTTCTGTCTTGTCTGAGAGAGGGGGCAAAAGTTAACTGGGGTCAAATAGTCTGCCTGGAAGACCCCAGGTACATCAAGGGGAGGTGATCAGGCAGAACTTAGGGGATGTAACTTAAATACAATTTTAAAATTTAATATCTGCTTAGCTGTACATAATACTTGCTACAATTACTGTGTACAATACAAACCTATCAGTTACAAAGTTTTCAACTGATAAATATCACTACCCATTATTAATGTTCCTAATTGTAGTTTGATAAATACCATACTATAACTGCTTTAACCATACAATCTCTCTTGGGTAAGAATTTTGGTGTGTTCCAAGGTTAATACTGCTCCAAAGCTCTACTCGAAGGTCAGAGGGCAATGCTATACAAAATGACTAAGATAAGGAGCACAGTACAATCTCAGGCCTCGAGCCCAACCAGAATAAATGCAGGAGAAACTAGGGCAGAAGAAACTTGTATCACACAGCTGAAATCTCTGAATTAATAGCATCTGCAGTAAAGAAACAACTAGAGAAAGGTATAGAGGAAATCAGATCAGAAATGATCACTGAAGTAAAAAAAGAAAGGATAACTATGATGAAAGAATTAAGAAATTATTCCCATGAAGACACTGATAAAATAAGTAGAGGACATTAGAAAAATGATGAAATCCTTGAATGACCAAAAAAGAAAGAAATAGATCACATGAAGAAGAGTCAGACAGGTGCACAGGAACTTAAAATCTCAATCACAAGCGGGAAAAACTGTTTGAATCAAACTAAAGATAGAGTTTCAGAACATGAAGACACAGTTGCAACTCGTGAAAAGATAAAAAAAAAATCTCTTAAAAACAATTAGGACCCAAGATAAAATGATCAAACATCTGCAAGATGATGCAAAGATGAAAACCTGAGACTACTGTGCATCAGTGAGAAAAAATTAGTCAGTACGAATAATATAAAAAGAACATGGGCCGAAGTAATAGCAGAAAACTTCCCAAATATGGGGAAAAAATCTGATGTTCAGGTAATGGAAACCTATAAAACTCTTAATAACATCAACCCAATGAAAAACATACCCAGACATATAATAGTCAAGATCCCAGAAATCCAGCACAATAACAATATACTAAAAGCCAATAGAGAAGATGCAGATCACATTTAAAGGACAACCCATCTGAATAATGGTAAATTTCTTTTCACAAACCATGAAGTCAATTAGATCATCGAGCAGAATACAAGTCCTCCATGAAAGCAAATTCAACCACAAACTACTATACCCTGCAAAACTCTTTTTTAGGTTTGATGGTGAAGTGAAATAGGTCTATGAAAAATAAAAGCCCTAAAAATTTCATGATAGCATAGACAACCCTATATAGACTAGTAAAGGGTATGCTAGAGAGGGACAAAAAGGATCACAACTCCACAAATGAAAATGGAAAGAATCCACCAAATAGGGCAAACAAACACAGGGAAAAAAGGAGTAAACCACACCCAATAAATTTCATGTCAATCATAAGTCATTAGAGCTCAATTATAGCCATCAATGTAAATAGACTCAATTCACCAATTAAAAGAAATAGACTGGAACAGTGGATTAGGAAGCAAAATCCAACATTATGCTGTATATAAGAAACACACTTAACTCATAAAGAAATTCAGAGGCTGAAAGTCAAAGGATGGAAAAAAATACCACACACTGCAGCACTGCAGAAACAATCAGGGTTAGCTATCCTCTTCGCAGACAGTCTGAACTTCAAACAAAGAAAGATCAAACAACAGAAGAAGGCCACTACATACTGATAACAGGAAAAAATCAACACTCATAAATATGCATGCACCAAACATGGGCACCAGAGTATATAAAACAAATTTTAATGGACATGAAATCTCTAATATCCAATAAGACATTCTTAACAGGAGAATTTAATAATACCTTACCCCAAAAATAGGTTAAGCAGAGAAAAAATTAGTGAAGAAGTAGCAGAACTTGGAGAAAATAGAATTAGTGGACATATGGAGAGTTTTCCATGCAACCATAGCTGAATAAACTTTTTTCAGCTGCACATGGGTCATTTTCTAATAGATCACATTCTAGTCTGTAGATCATGCTTAAATATATGTAAGAAAACAGAAATTATCCCATGTACTGTATCTGACGACAATGCAATGAAAGTGGTAGTAAATGACAAAACAAACCAGAAGAAAAAAAAGCAAAAAACACACAGATACCTGAAAATTAAAGGAGACACTCGTAAGCAAAAAATGGGTCACAGGTGAAATTAAACAAGAAATTTAACAATACAATTTAATGAAAATTCAAGCACAATTTATCAGAATTTATAGGATGCAATGAAAGAAACTTCTTAGAAGGAAATTATAGCTGTGAACTCACATATTTGGAAAATAGAATGGGAACAAATAAATACCCTCATGTTGCAGCTCAAATGTCTGGAAAAATAAGAGGAAAGCAAACCCAAATCCTAAAGATGGCAAGAAATTATAAAAATTAGAGCAAAAATTAATGCAATCAAGATAACAAAAACAATGCAAAGAATTAACAAATTAAAAATATGGTTATTTCAAAGATTAAATAGAATTGAAGAGCCCCTAGGCAACTTTAAAAAAGAGGAAAGAAAAAACTCAAATGCAAGCAATAAGGAATGGAAAGGGAGACATTACCACAGATCCAGTGAAAATTCGGAGGATCATCAATAGCTACTGTTAGATTCTTTACTCTCACAGAATAGAAAACACAGAAGAAATAGACAGATTCCCAGAAAGATACATATTATTAAATCAGAATCAAGAAGATATAATAACTATCAGTAATCAAATAACAGTCAAAGAAATATGAAATATAATTTAAAAAATGACAAATAGAAGTCTATGTTTGCTGGGTTCACAGCTCTATTCTAAAAGTAATTTACAGAAAATATAATCTCAATCTCCTCAAAATCTTCAATGAAATTGAAAAGGAAGCAATCCTTCCAAAATGATTCCTGGAGGCAAGAATTATTCCAATATGAAAACTAGGGAAAGACTCAAGTGAAAAAGAGCACTACAGGCCAATCTCCCTCATGAAAACAGTTGCAAAAATCCTCCACAAAATCCTAACAAATAGAATAAACCACATCACCAAGAAGATTATACAACCTGACCTGGTAGGTTCACCCCAGGGATGCAAGGATGGCCCAAAATGTGCAAATTTATAAATGTAATACACTATATCAACAGAGCCAAATGTGAAAAACACATGATCATCTCAATTTAAGCAGAAGAGACTTTGACAACGTCCAACACTCATTCATGTTCAAAGTCCTTCAGAAAATTGGAATAGATGGCCTCTATAACAACCTGAAAAAAGCCATATAGGACTACCCAATGGCTAACAAAATTCTAAATGAGGAAAAATCTTAATATTTTTGATTTATCATTAAATCTTACATCTTTGACTGAAACCTTTAACTATCAGATCTGGTAAAAGACAAGGATATCCTCTATCACAACTGCAATATAGTTTTGCAATCTTTAGCTAGAGCTATTACAGAAGAGAAAGAAATAAAAGGAATAAGAATAAGAAACCAGAGAGCTTCCGGCTACCCTGCGCCTGGGGGACCTACTACTCCTCCCAGGCCTGGTGCAGCATGGGTCGGACTCTCTTCCACACCCTTGGGACGCCCCCCCAACATTCCGCAGCACCTCGGCCACCCCACCCATCGAGTAGGAAATTCTTCTGCGTTCCGGGAACCCCCACACCCAGTCCTAGCCCAGGCCCAGTGAGTGTGTGGGAGAGCTGCCTCTACCCCTTACTCCACCTTGTCCCCTCCAGGCTCAGCTCAGGCCTGGCATACATGCCTCAGGTGTAAACCTGCAGGTGCAATCCCTGCAGAGAGTGTAGAGGAAAGAGGCATCGAGCTAGTACAGGAGCAGAACGTCTTGCAACAGGGACAAAACAAGTTCACCCTTCAGGATATCAGCAGGAAAGAGATGAGCACAGCAGCCAGACCTAAGCCAGGCACACCTGGATAAATCCAAACATTGTAGATATGCACCAGAACTTCAGCATGAGCTAAGGTTATAACTAAATCAAAGGTCAGAAGACAGTGCTACCCAAAATGACGAGAAGGAACAAAATGCAACCTCAGAACACAAGCCCACATATAACAAGTGCAGAGGACATTAACACAGAACAAATTGGGAATCACCCAGCAGAGAGCAATGAATCAACGGATTCTGAAGTAAAGAAACAGCTGCAGAAAGCTATAGAGGAACTTAGATTGGAAATAAAAAAAGAAATCCCTGAATTATTAACATCTGCATTAAAGAATCAAATGCAGAAACATATGGAGGAAACTCAGTGCACACCGAGAACAAGTGGGGAGGACACTAGCTCAGCTCAAATGCATGAATTAATAGCACTGATAGTAAATAAGCAACAGCAGAAAGATATAGCGGTAATCAGAGCACAATTCTTTTCTGAAACAAAAAAAAGAACTCTTAGAACTCATATCATCTGAAGTAAAGAAGCAGCTACAGAAACATAGGGAGGAAACCCAATCTGAAAAAAAAAAAAAAAACACGGCAGGAAAAGAATTTAAAACCGCTTCTAAAGAAGACATTGATAAAAAAAAATGGAGAAGACTAGAGTAATTCAGAATTCCTTGAATGAGCAATACAGGTAAGAAATAGACCACATGAAGCAGAGTCAAGGAGATATAGAGGAAATAAAATCCTCAATCACAAGTTTGCAAAACCGTTTAAGTGAAAATTAAGACAGATTTTCAGATCTTGAAGATGCTGGTGCAGCCAGTGAAAAGGTAAGAAAGGATCTCTTAAAAACAAAGAGGATGCAGGAACAAATAATTCATCACCTGCAAGATTATGCAAAGATGAACAATGTGAGACTAATAGGCATCAATGAGAAAGGAGTCAATACAAATGACATTTAAAAAAATATGGGCAAAAGTAATAAAAGAAAACTTCCCAATTATGAGGAAGCAATCTGACATTAAGGTAACTGAAGGATACAGAACGCCAAGTAATCCCAACTCAATGAAAAACACACCGAGACATATAATAGTCAAGTTCCCAGAAATTCAGCCCAAGAATAATCTACTAAAAGCCGGTAGAGAAAAGAAGCAGATCACATGCAAAGGAAAACCCATCAGAATTACAGCTGAATTCTCTTCACAAATCATTCAGTCAAGAAGAGCATGGAGCAGAGTACTTCAGGTCCCCTATGAAAACAACTTCCAACCCAGACTACTATACACTGCAAAACTCTCTTTCAAGTTTGATGGAGAAGTGAAATACTTTCATGACAAAGAACAGCTAAATAATATAGTGATGACAAAGCCAACCTTGCACAGGCTATTGAAAGATGTTCTAGAGAGGGACCAAATTGATTATAACTCCATGAATGAGATCAGAAGCAACCAACTTAATAACGCAAGCAATTAAACCCAGGATAAAAAGGAATAACGACAACATGTAAATAACATGGCAATCATAAGTCAATATATCGCAATTCTAAACATGAATGTAAATGTACTCAATTTACCAATTAAGAGAAATAGACTGGCACAGTGGATTAGGAAACAAAATCCAACAATATGCTGTATACAAGAAACACATTTAACTCATAAAGACATTCATAGACTGAAAGTCAAAGGATGGAACAAAATACTACGTGGCCCAGCACTTCAGAAAAAAGCAAGGGTAGCAATCCTTTTCTCACACAGTCTCAATTTCAAAGCAAAAATGATCAAACAAAATAAAGAAGGCCACTATATACTGACTGGGGAAAAATACAAGAGGAAGAGGTAATACTTATAAATATGTATGCACCAAACACGGGAGCACCCAACTATATAAAGCAAATTTTAATGAACATGAAAAATCTAATATCCAACACGACAATTATAACAGGATACCTTAACACACCCTTATCTCCAAAAGATAGGTAAACCAGACAAAAACTTACCAAAGAAATAACAGAACTGAACCAGACCTTGAAACAAATGGATATGGTGGACATATACAGTGTTCCACACAAACACTGCTAAATACACATTTTTCTCAGCTGCATATGGGTCATTTTCTAAAATAGACCACATACTGGTCCATAGGTCATGCTTAAATATATGCAAGAAAACAGAAAGTATCCCATGCACATTATCT
>NW_004525098.1:101367-102375 GCF_000260255.1 Octodon degus
GATTAAAGATCTAAACATTAAAGCAGAGACACTAAATCTCCTGGAAAAAGAAGTAGGAGGAAGTCTTGAAGACATAGGGATAGGCAAACAGTTCATGGACAGAAAGGAAATCGCACGGGAAACCATTGAAAGAATTAACTACTGGGACCTGCTCTTACTGAGAAGCTTTTTCACCTCAAAAGAAATTACCAACATAGTGAAAGGGCAACTCTCAAATTTGGAAAAAATCATGACAAGTAAGTACTCAGACAAAGGTCTGCTCTCTAGAATCTATAAAGAGCTAAAAAACACCAGGGCCCCAAAATTTGAAGACCCAATCCAGAAATGGGCATCTGAGATGAACAAACACTTCTCAGTGGAAGAAATTAAAAAGCGAATAAATATATGAAAAAATGCTCCACAATAGTAGCCATTCGTGAAATGCAAATTAAAACCATATTGAGATAATTTCTCATTCCAGAAAGAATGAATATCATAAAGAAATCACATAACAACAAATGTTGGAGAAGCTGTGGGCAAAAAGGAACCCTTCTCCACTGCTGGTGGGAATGTAAACTGGTGCAACCTTTTGGAAATCAGTATGGAGACTCCTTAGAAAAATTGGTCTGGAAATCCTCTTTAAACCAGCAATTCCTCTACTGGGAATTTTCCCAGAAGATCTGAAAATATCATATCATAGTGATATTTGTGTGCCTATGTTTACAGCAGCCCAATTTGTGATAGTCAAATTTTGGAAACAACCAAGATACCTGTCACTGAGGAACGGTTGAAGAAGATGTGGTATTTTTATACAATGGAGTACTATTCAGCTATTAAGAATGACAAACTTGAAGCCTTTATATTGAAGTGGATGCCAATTGATCATATACTCATAAGTGAAATAAACCACACACACACAAGTATAAATATCGTAGTGTCACTAGTACAAGCCCTCAAAAGAAGAAATACAAATAGAAAGATATAATACAAGTAAAAGGAAAGCAGGATCTCAATACTAACTAATCAAGA
>NW_004525098.1:103901-105985 GCF_000260255.1 Octodon degus
TTGATGCTCCAGCTGGAAAACCCAAAAAGCTCCAACAAGTAGCTACTAGAATTAATACTCAATTTCAGTAACATAGCAGGATACAAAGTCCATGCCCAAAAGTCATTAGCATTCCTCCACACAGGAAAAAACACACTGAGGTGCAGTGGAGATAACTCAGTAGAATAAGACCTTCCCTGGCAAGCACAAGGGCCTGAGTTCAATCTCTGGTTCCATTGAAAAAAAAAAAAAAGGAATATTAGAGAAGCAATAATGTTTTCAATAGAACAACAGAAAAAGCAATACTTAGGAATCAATCTAATCAAAGAAGTGAAAAATATATTAAATGAAAATTTCAGTTCTCTTAAGGAAGACATCGTAGAGGATTTCAAAAAATAGAAAGATATTTCCTGCTTCTGGATGGGAAGACCTGACATTTTGAAAAGTGCCTTACTCCCAAAATTGTTGTACACATTTAATGCAATGCTCATCCCAATACCACCAACATACCTCACAGACCTATAGTAATCATTCCTGAAATGTTTTTGGAACAAAAAAACCTAAAATAGCAAACACAATCTTTGGCAACAGGGGTAAAGCATGGAGAATTGCATTTCCTCACTTGAAAATATACTACAAAGTTACGGAGATAAATTCAGCATGGTAAAGATTCTCAGGATCATTGCCTGAAATATATTGTGCATATAAATGTATGGCTTTGCCCCTATCATGTTTCCTAGCTTTTTCCTTGCCTTTTCTCAGAAGGTTTTTGAAACTAGCAGTTAATTTCTAGGATTATCACCCTTACTAACTACATATGCTGATACCTGTGGACTAAGCAACTGCGCTGAAAATAGCAATATTAAATAATAGGGTCATTCTTGGAATGTCTGCATTTCTGTTCTTGTAAATATGTACTGCTTATCATTTCATACCATTGGCTGTTATACTGTATGACAACAAAGGGCTTAATTTATTTTTCTTTGAGGTTAATAAATGAAAGCAAGAGAAAACAAAAAATGTCATAGAACTGTCCTGCTACAAAGCTGTATACGGATAGATTTCTAAATTTGTGTCAAAATATGCAATTGTTTATTTCTATTTCTTTAATCTTTTCATTTTTTATTCATATTCTGTAGGTATATAAAATTTAACATACCAATACTTGATGTTAAATAGCAGTTCCATGTTATGTCTAAGATGTTTGATATTCAGATATGTTATAGGGTAATATTATCATTAGACTTCTATTCTGGAGGCTTAACAACTTGTTTGCAGACCAAAAATTAGAGAAAAAGAAAGGCTGCAACAGCAGCCAATATCTTGGCCCTAGCCTTTCAAGTTCAATGAGGACTCAGGACATAGGAGAAACTGTACTGTAATATCCTGTAACTCAGTTGTGTCTCAAATTTTCAGAAAAAGGAGACTATGAGGCTAAAGTTCAATGTGTTGGATGAAGTAGAATGTGCCAGTGGAGAGTCATATGGAGAGAAAACTTTCACAGAAAGCAAATTGGTCATGCAATAGCCATGACTAATCCAAATGCCAGACAATGACAAAGGATCTAGAAACTGCAGCACAGGGTTTCAGGATAAATCCTGAAGCGATTTGACTAACCTTGTCAGATGCAAAAGTTAGATTTCTTGTTATACAGATCTAGCTTTCTGTTGGTTTTAACCATCCATGAGAAAAGTATAAAAACAAGACATAAAGAGTAAAGCCGGGGCAGGGGAGTTGGCTAGTAGAATAAACGATTGCCTGGCAAGGGCAACGGCCTGAGTTTAATCCCTGGTTCTGCCAAAAAAAAATTAAAAAAAGAAAAAGTAAAGCCAAATTAATATGCTAAACTGTAAAAGTTTCAACAGAAACATAAGGAGGAAAGCCAGTCTGAAAAAAACACTGTGGTAAAAGAATTTATAACTGTTTCCAAAGAAGACATTGAGAAAAAATTAGAGGAGATTAGAAAAATGACGGATTCCTTGAATGACCAATACAGGAAAGAAATAGATCTCATGAAGCACAGTCAAAGAGATATAGAGGAAATTAAAATCTTAATCACAAGCTTGCAAAACCATTTAAGTGAAAGTGAAGACAGAGTTTCAGAT
>NW_004525098.1:106948-107638 GCF_000260255.1 Octodon degus
TCCTCTATGAAAAAAATTCCAGCCCAGAATACTATACCCTGCAAAATTTTCTTTCAAGTTTGATGGAGAATTGAAATACTTTCATGCCAAACCAGCTAAAGAATTTTGTGATGACAAAGCTAACACTACACAGGCTATTGAAAGATGTGCTAGAGAGGAACCAAAATGATCAGAACTCCATGAATAAGATCAGAAGCAACCAACTAAATGGGGTAAGCATTTAAACATAGGAGAAAAAGGAGTAAACGACAACAGGTTAATAACATGTAAAACGTAAGTCAGTACATCTCAATTCTGACCATCAATGAAAATGGATTCAATTCACCAGTTAAGAGAAATAGACTGGCACAGTGGATTAGGACACAAAATCCAACAATATGCTGTATACAAGAAACACATTTAACTCATAAAGACATTCATAGGCTGAAAGTCAAAGGATGGAACACTATACTACATGGCCCAGCAACTCAGAAAAAAGTAGGGGTGGCAATCTTATTCTCAGACAGTCTCAACTTCAAACCAAAAATGATCAAGTGAAACAAAGAAGGCCACTGCACACTGGTTAGGCAAAAAATTCAAGAATAAGAGGTAACACTCATAAATATGTACGCGTCAAGCACATGAGCACCCAACTATATATAGCAAATCTTAATGGACACGAAAAATCTAATATTCAATACCACAATTTTA
>NW_004525098.1:107738-108525 GCF_000260255.1 Octodon degus
AGCAGATCACATTCAAAGGAAAACACATCAGAATTGCAGCCGACTTCTCTTCACAAACCAGGAAGGCAAGAAGAGCATGGAGCAGAGTACTTCAACTCCTCTATGAAAACAAATTCCAGCGCAGAATACTATACCCTGCAAAATTTTCTTTCAAGTTTGATGGAGAAGTGAAATACTTTCATGCCAAACCAGCTAAAGAATTTTGTGATGACAAAGCTAACACTACACAGGTTATTGAAAGATGTGCTAGAGAGGAACCAAAATGATCAGAACTCCATGAATAAGATCAGAAGCAACCAACTACATGGGGTAAGCATTTAAACACAGGAGAAAAAGGAGTAAACGACAACATTTTAATAACATGTAAAATGTAAGTCAGTACATCTCAATTCTGACCATCAATGAAAATGGACTCAATTCACCAATTAAGAGAAATAGACTGGCACAGTGGATTAGGACACAAAATCCAACAATATGCTGTATACAAGAAACACATTTAGCTCATAAAGACATTCATAGGCTGAAAGTCAAAGGATGGAACACTATACTACATGGCCCAGCAACTCAGAAAAAAGCAGGGGTGGCAATCCTATTCTCAGACAGTCTCAACTTCAAACCAGAAATGATCAAGTGAAACAAAGAAGGCCACTGCACACTGGTTAGGCGAAAAATTCAAGAATAAGAGGTAACATTCATAAATATGTACGCGTCAAGCACATGAGCACCCAACTATATATAGCAAATCTTAATGGACACGAAAAATCTAATATTCAATACCACAATTTTA
>NW_004525098.1:111567-112071 GCF_000260255.1 Octodon degus
CAGTTGCTGGTATGATGTGTCTTGGGTAGATGATTGTTCAAATAAATGGGATGGTGAATGAAAGAAAAGACAGGAAAAGGAACATTGTGGGACTGTCCTGCTTCAAGGTTGTATATGGTGAGATTTTTTGGACTTATGTGTAAACATAAATAGTACATAATCCTTTATGCCTAGTTTTAAAATACATTCTAATTTTTAAATATTTTAATCATATTCTGTGGGGACTTAAACTTCAACATATCAATATTTGATGAAAAATATCTGTTTCATATTATGCCTATGATGTTAGATATGCACAAAGATAGTGAAGTTAAGCTTAACAGCCTAAGTTGTATGGTAATTTCAATAAGCTTTCTTCTGGATGGTCAAGAACCTAAATTTGCAGGCAAAAATTAGACGAAAAGGAGGGCTGCAAGAAAAGCTAACATTTTGGCCATAGCCTTGCAAGGTCAATTAAGACTCAGCACATGTAAGAACCTGTACTGTAACTTCATGTAACTCGGC
>NW_004525098.1:113159-114976 GCF_000260255.1 Octodon degus
CTGTGGAAAAAGAAATCCTTTTCTACTGGTGGTGGGAATGTAGACTGGTGCATCCATTAGGGAAAACTGTGTGGAGACTCCTTCAAAAAGTGCATCTAGAAATCCCATTCAATCCAGCTATCCCCCTTCTGGGAGTTTTCACAAAAGAACTGAGAAGATCATATCATATTGCCATATATGCACCTATGTTTATAGCAGCACAATTTTATGATAGCAAAATCTTGGAAACAACCAAAATGTCCATCACCTGAGAAATAGACCAAAAATATGTGCCTTTCTTATACAATGGAGGATTGCTTAGACATAAAGAAAAAGAAACTCGAAGGCTTCATATGGAAGTGGATGCAACTTGAAGATGTACTCATAATTGAAATCAAATAGAGCACAAGAATAAATATAGCATAATATCGCTAGTGTAAGAATTCAAAAGAAGAAATAAAAATTTAAAGCTATAACACAATTAAAAGCAAAGCAATAACTTAAATTTTAATCAATGAAGAGAGGGCAAAGAGAAAAGCTAAGAAAATGGCAGGGTCAAAAGCATACTTTTATATATACAAGATGAGTAAGGCAATGGTTGAAAGAATGTCCATCAGGTTTTTGAAACTTGCAGGAAATTAGTAGGATTATCACCCTGACTAACTATATATACCTATACCTGTGAACTAAGCAAGTTCACAGAGAATAATTTGTAATAATTATGGCAGCTTGGAATGTCTGTCATGCTGGTCTTCTAAATTTGTACTCTTTCTAATTTCATAACAATTACTGATATACTCTCTTTCAAATAAATGTTTTTTTAAAGGTAATAAAGAAAACAAATAAGTGAAAAAAATATCATAGGACTCTCCTGCTACAAAGTTGTCTCTGGTTAAGTTTCTGAATTTCTGTGTAAAATGTTTAATTATTTGTTATTTTGTTATTTTATTTATTCATATTCTGTAAGGGTTTAACATTTAGCATATCAATGATTGTTGGAAAATATCTGTTCCATGTTATGACAACAGCGTCTAAGTCAGACAGATACTGATTTTAAGCTCAATTGCCTATGTTGTAGGGTAATGATGTCATAAAGCTTCTCCTTTGGAGGCTTAACAACTTAAATTTTCAGACAAAAAATTAGAGGAAAAAAAGGGCTACAAGGAGACCCAACATTTTGTCCCTAGCCCTTAAAAGTCAGTGAATACTCAGGACATAGGAGAGCCTATACTGTAACATCCTTTTATTCAGTGATTTCCCAAATTTTCTGATCAAGATTATGAGGCCACAGAGGAAAGTGATCGACAATATAGTGTGCCTAAGGAGAGTCACTTGGAGAGAAAACATTCTCTCAGGCTTTCACAGAAAGGAAATTGGGCAAGCAATGGCTGTGACTCATCCACATGGCTGACAATGACAAAAGATCCACAAACAGCTTTACATGGCTCAGGGTAAATCCTAAGGGTATCTGACTGACCTCATCAGTTACAAAAGTTAAATGACAAAAGATCCACAACCTCCTTTACATGGTTCACGGTAAATCCTAAGGGGATTTGATTGACCTTTTCAGTTAAAATAGGTAATTTTTTCTTATATAGGTCTTCCTTTATCTTGGTCTTAGTCATGCAGCAGAAAGGCATAAACATGTGCTATAAAAAGTGAAATCATATTAATATGCTGAGCTGTAAAAGGCTCAAGTCAACAGCCTCTGACATTGCCAATTCTATGGATAGCCCACTACTATTATGGTGTACTGGACTATATTGGATTATTTTGCTGAATTCACACACCTATAATATATGAATAACTATGGGATGCACATCTCTGAGAAAACGAAA
>NW_004525098.1:115104-116958 GCF_000260255.1 Octodon degus
CCAGGGATTAAACTCAGGCCCTTGCACTTGCCAGGGAAGTGCCTATTCCACTGAGCTATCTCCCCAGCCCAAGTTAGATATTCTTAACATAACTAAAGAATTATTATAGTAGTTATAATAGTAACAATAGTAGACATTGAACCTTTTAAAGTCTTTGTCTGGAAAACATGCTAAAGATTCAGCTACTATTGAACGGGAATTCCATTCCCTGAGCTGGGAACAGTAATATGTGAAATCTTTTCCTAAAGACAGTTTTTGTTTTTGGAGAACTTAATGCCATATGCATAATGTTTTGGTATCCTTTTAGCTTTTGAATTAGTGCTGTATCTCTTCCTGCCACATTTGTCATAGAAATAACTTCTTTCTGTTTTTAACAATAAAACACTACTAGCAATCCACTATTAGCTGTTTGGAGATCTGAACTCATGAGGGGGTGAAAATAATGATAAATATTTAAAACTCCTTGACCTTAAAGATGTTTCCCCTATTTCCCACAGTGGTTTAGAAGTAGGACAAAAGCCAAAAGGAAGAGCCAGCGAAATAGCTCAACGAATTAAGGTACTCACAATCAGGTGCCTATGCCGGAGTTTTCAATCCCCTGGCCTGCTGTGCTGGCCCCGGTTGCAGGGCACGCTGAGGTTGCAATATAGACTGTGCTTGGTGGTGTGAGTCTGTAACGCCAGGCCTTGGGAGGCTATAAACAGGAAAATCACTGCCACTGAATCTAACAGTGAGACCCTGAACACCCTGTAGACACTTCCCTAAAATAGAAAAAACAAACAAACCAACAGAAGGAGCTCCCTGTCTCTCATTCTTGTGTCCCATGGTCTGGTAAGGGTAGAACACTGCTAGAAAGCTACCCAAACACAAGAAGAGGGTCCCCATCATTCCATTGTTGGTTCCTAGTTGTTCTCACATACTGGTAATATTTTGTGATATTTTTACTGAACAACATCTGATGATTTGGGGTTGTCCCCGTATCACTGGTCTATAGTAAATAATCTTTTGTGAGGTCTCTCTATAGACCTTTGATTACCTTAAAAATAGTGAGTCACAGGTCCTTGTGCACACTTAGATGACAATGTATTTCAGATACATATTTTCTCCTGTGTTTATAATTTGTTAATATATACATATATAATTTACAGACATAGGTATATTGCAATTGTATTTTTAGAACAATGTCTTAGAGTTACTATTAACTTTCCCAAAGTTTCCATATATATTATGAACATTTCATTCCTTGGGATGTATACATGCATGATATTGTTACCATTATCTAGTCAATAACTTCCTCTAGTTACCTATGCAATCCTCTAATAAAATGGACTCAAACTGTCATTACTATAACTGTTATTGTATTTTCTTTATGATTTTTTTGTTAGGAACACCTATCAGAAGATCTACTTTCTTAACCCTACAACATTGATTCAGGCTTCATGCAACGATGTACAGATATTTACAGTTTAATAGTCATGTGGAGCCAAATCTTTCTACTCTGACTCACATCTCACTGTCCCCTTCACCGAGGTCAAGAGCATCATCATATCCACCTTCTGATGCTACGCATTAGTCTAATTTAGATGCACTCTAGAATGGCTATTATGCCCAATATGCCATTCTGTGCCTGGTCCCTTTTTCTCATAATTATGTTCACCATGCTAATTCTAAGTCACACATGAATGGCTTTTCTTCAGTTTTATGATTCAATACTCCGTTTATAAATTTATGTCACTTCTTTTTCTCCAGAATCTGCCAGTGGTTATTTAAATGTCTTCCACATCTTGCCTAATATAAAGTAGGAAAAAGTCTAAAAAGTCTTTATTTCATTGCTACAGATGGAGGAAATTTAAC
>NW_004525098.1:118768-119657 GCF_000260255.1 Octodon degus
CCATTTCACCCTGTATATGCAGGCACATCTGAGTATTTCTGTTCCTCCTTTATTAAATCTTTTTTGTACTTGTCTCAAAACTTTATATCTAAAACTAAAGATGTCAGTATAACATAGGAAACCACTTACCCGAAGCCTGTGTCTGAGTTTATCTTGGTCACTGCTCATCCAAAAATCCACAGAGGTGGTGTTTAGGTGGAAACATCCCACTGCTGACCCCACTGAGCACAAAACTCTAATTATAGCTGGCTTCAAGGCTGAATAGCTTTCACAGTGTGTGGACAGAGTATTGGACAAGCTGGAGAAGAGATGCAGCAACAAATGGAGCTCCTTGGTGCCCTCACCTGGAAGAGATGCAGAAAGAGCAGAGAGTATCATAGAGGTAAAGGGGCAGGTGTCAAAATGACCCCTTTGGAAAGCAGTGGAGGACTTAGCTGACCAGCTGTGGTGCCTCTCCACCTCTCTAAAACATTGAAGCCTCCATACTGTAAGATGGAAGAAAGCCCTTGGCTCACCGTGTCCACAGTAGCACAGGGGAACCAAGCATAGCTCTGGCTACAATGTACAGGGAAAAGCATGCTGACAGAATTCTCACTACAATATACATGACATTCAGAGCACTCTATGACTTTGTGCGGCTGTGTTTTTACTCTCACATTATTTTTTCTTTTTGTCTAGCATATGCATTTGGTAAATTCTTGCCAGCCCCTAGTGGCAAGGCAGGAGGAGTCAAGCAGTTCTACTCACTATCTTCTCTGCTGCCACTTGCCACTCCTAACCTTACTGACTCTGCTCCACCATCATCATGGAGACAACCCTGGGGTGCTCAGTCCTGCATCAGTCTCCCCTCCCACAAGGGCATGACGCTGTGTTTACATCCTAGGTGTGG
>NW_004525098.1:124007-124772 GCF_000260255.1 Octodon degus
ATACCATGATGAGGATTGGAACACTAAAGGCTCTTACTTTTCAAGTGAATGGATACCTTGAGTCTGCGATAACACAGATAATTCTACAGCATCTTTAAACTTTATTCTTAAGCCTGGGACCAGGAGGACCAGTGAATATGACCCTGTCCAAACAGCTACGTCCTCTTTCAGAACTCCAATTCAATATACTTCTAGCATCATTAGCTACAGCCTTCAGACAAGAGAGAGAGAGAGAAAAGAAATAAGAACAGGTAAAGAAGAAGTTAAACTATCATTATTTGAGGATGACGATTCTCCATTTAGAAAACACAAAACCCTCCACCAAGAAGTTCCTAGAATTAATAAACAAATTCAGTAGCATAGGAGGACACAAAATCATTACCCAAAAGTGAATAGCATTCCTCTATACAGACAACAAACACACTGAGAGAGAAACTGGAGAAAAATACCCTTTACCATAGCACCAAGAAAAATGAAATTCTTAGAAATTAATCTAACTAAAGAAGTCAAACATCTATTCAATCAAAATTATGGTACTCTGAAAAAAGAAATTATAGAGAATTTCAGAAAATGGAGATATTCCTTGCTTAATCGTTATACAAATTTAATGCAATCCATAGCAAAATGCCACCAACATAACTATAGATCTAGAGAAAATATTCCTGAAATTTATTTGGAACAAGAAAAAACCAAGAGGGACTGGGGGGATGGCTCAGTGGTCTAGAGCACCTACTTAGAACAAACTTAGCAAAGCAAAGGGACCAC
>NW_004525098.1:125252-126216 GCF_000260255.1 Octodon degus
GGGATGAAAAAAAAAAGTGTTCTTATACAATGGAATATTACTCAGCTCTAAGGAATGATATACTCTAAGCCTTCATATTTAATTGGATGCCACTTGAAGATGTACTCATCAGTGAAATAAACCAGACAAACATCTGTAAATATTGTGTTGTCTCCCTAGTATAAGAACTCAAAAGATGAAATAAAAATTGAAATCTATAACACAGTTAAATGGAAAAAGAGAACTTAATGTTTAAACAACAAAGAGGGACAAAGGAGAAAAGTTAGGAAATACGGTAAGGGAAAAAGCATGCATTTGTATAAACAAGAAGGTTAAGACAATGGTCCTAAAAATTTCTACGAGAATTCTGAAAATAGCAATTAATTGGTAGAATTCTCACCCTAACCCTATATGTTGATATCTGTGAACTAAGAAACTACACTGGTGGAAGCCATGAGTTTTTAAAACCTTCTTAAAAATACATGTTACTTTGTTCTTCTATGTCACAACAATTATTGCTATACTCTTTTTAAAGTAAATATATGTAAAAAATAAAGTAAAAAAAGTAAATGAGAGACAGGAAAAACAAAATGCAACAGGATTGTCCTGCTACAGTGTTGTATATGGTCAATTTCTAAATTTCTATGTAAAAAATTGTAATTAATTTTTATCATTCTATTTTAAAGTAAAGTTTAGAATATCTATGGTTGTTGGAAAATAGCAATTCTATTTTATGTCTAAGGTATGTGATATTCAATCAGATAGTGATGTTAAGCTTAACTGCCTCTGTTATAGCATAACAATATCATTAAGTTTCTTTTCTTGATGTTTAACAGCCAAAGATTGCAGACCAAAATTAATCAGATAGATGGGATAAAAAGATGGCGAACATTTTGGCTCTAGCCCTTCAAGGTCCGTGAGGACTCAGGATATAATAGAACCCATGTCGTGACATCCTGCAAATGAGTGGTGACCCAACTTTTCT
>NW_004525098.1:126821-144692 GCF_000260255.1 Octodon degus
ATAGATATACAGCTACTGTGTCTTAGTTTGATGAGAAGAAAGATTTGTACTAATATTGTTTAGGCAAGATATCATGTCTGCATCTTGTATTATGAATAACTACTATGAAGACAGCAAAATGCAATGTATTAATTATTGTAATTGTCATACTAACCTGTTCTGAAGCTGTTTAATTTTTGTTTTATCTTCCCTTCTCATTAAAATGAATAAAAAATAAAGTTTGGAGATTGCTCAGTGGAATAAGTGCTTGCCTGGCAATGTAAGGTCCTGAGTTCAATCCATGGTACCAAATAGAAGAAACAATGCATTCTTCCATTGTTAAACTGAGTGCCCAAAAATGTTTCAACTATTATACGGAGTGAGTTCTGTAAACTTGCTGATTTCCTGCATTAGTCTATTGATTGTAAAAAGACAGTTTTTGTTTGTCTTCTCCTCAGTTTTCCAAGTTATTTTCAACACTGTATCTTCATGATGGACATGAAATTTAATGGTGCATACACATTGAGATGGTCAAATGATATTTTATTTTCAAAGAATTCAAAAATTTACAAAACTGCACATAGTTTTATATTTAGTCACAAAGCAAAAGCTATAAGGTTCGAATGTTTATGAAAGCAGAAAACTATTAAGCAGATAACATAAGTAAAATAAGTTAAGATATACAAATTTAAAATATCAAAGTAATGTTTTGAGAAATAAATGCATATTGTAATGCTACTTTTTCATATGTAGCAATATTTAATGTAGTGCTTATGACTTCTAGTTTTTCTTTTAGGGATAAGCGTCACACAAAAAATATAACCGTGTGTATTTATTAATAGTTTTGCATAACATTCCAGTTAAACTGAAGGTATCATTATAGAGCTTAACAGTATATTTACATCACAAACAGGAAAAAGTTGAAATAATGCCATTTAAAATGATGCTTAAAATTCAGTTATCTGCTGTGCGTGTTTTTAAAACAACTTTAATCTTTTAGGCTCTTCTCCTTTCACCTATAAATTGTGCAAGAAGCACAAAGAGACCCTCAGCACTTGCACAAGAACACTGTTTCATTGTTGCATTTCTGTGGCTCACTCGCTACAACTGTCCACATAATTTTCTTACTAAAATTTACAGACTACATAAGAGTTTGCACTCCTTGCTATACAAGGCTAAGAGCTATGCGAAGTGCATTACACATGGTTTCAGCAATTGCATCATCTGGTCGATGAGTTCCACTTCCATAAAGGAGATGGGTGCTTCCTGTCATCTTTTCAGTATTTCTGAACCACTAACATGTTTTTTTTTCTTCTTTTTCTGTCTATACTCTTGCTTTGCCCAGAGACAAAATGTACTCTTCGTATATAAATAATATAAATATTTGCTGCAAAGTCTGTATATCTTCCTGAGTCATCTCATTCTTTCCTTTAACTTATTTACATTTTCTAATTAACTAATTTAAAACTATCTTTGACTAATAGTGTTTGGACAGGATATATGTCTGCATCTTGTGCTATGAATGACTAGTACAAAGACAACAATATGCAATGTATTAATTGTTGTAACTCTCCGACCAACCTGTTTTGAAGCTGTCACATTGCAATTTTTCTCTAAATAAATTTAAAAAATAACCCAGCTCACCTTGGAACTATACCCACATGGTCCATCTCCCCCCCAAAAAAACTATCTTTGAAATTGATAACTGAGATTCTAAAACACAAATACACGTATTCCTGTATACTTATTTCTAACTATGGGTCATGTGCACTGAAATCTTCACATGCCTGTACCATAAACAAATTGCTAAACGAGGTCTAGTTCTAGAGAACTCTTTCAGGATAGAGGGAATGAAGTTAAAATGAAGAAACATATTTTGCAAGAATAATACAATTATAAACAAATACTGAAGTATTACAAAACTCAAAGTTTTCCTTCAGAAAGATAAATTCCTTGTCGCTATACTGACATTATTCTGGAGGGTTCTTGGTAAGTATATGATGAGAAACCAAACTATATATTCCATAGTATTGGATACACTTTATACATGGTGCCATGTTAAACTCAATTTTCCAGTATTGTTTTACTCTGAATCACCCTCCCAACTCAAAAAGTACAGCGAGAAATACAAGATGAGACAGGAGTGACTTAGATATCTCAGGAAAAAGAAGGACATTACTTGCGAAAGAGAAAAACTGAAATTTGTGTGTCTTTGGACATTAGCTCCTAAAAGGATACTCAGAAAAAAGAACACCAGGCATCAACCAGAGGAAAGATAAAAGTCAACACTGCAATAGGAGCACAAGAAAACTCAGAATAGGGAGCAAAACTTAGGGCAGCAGCCGTTACTTATCTGGTTTTACAGACCAGATCCTCATAAGCATATAATTAACACATGTGTAGCTGTTACCATTGACTATATTCTCAAAAGAAATAGCATCCATAGTTTCAAGTATTATGTTAAATCCAGTAAAGCACAATGCAAACTCTGGTTACTCCTTTCAGGCCAATCCAAAACTATTAAAACAAGTATAAAAATTACATTAATCTCATGTCTTCTGAGACTTGTTTCTTGCTCCACAACCTCCTCATGGCATTTTTCACTTCTGCATTCCTCAGTGTGTAAATCAGAGGGTTGAGCAAAGGTGTCCCAATTGTGTAAAACACAGCTATCATCTTGTCCATGGGAAAGGTGGTGGCAGGGCGTGTGTAAATGAATATGCAAGGTACAAAGAACAGGATGACCACAGTGATGTGGGAGACACAGGTGGACAGGGCTTTTCTCCTGCCCTCAGCACTGTGGTTCCTGAGAGAATGCAGGATGACGACATAGGAACACATCAGTAAGACAAAGCTCACTGTACAAATGGCCCCGCTGTTGGACACTAGGAGCAGGTTGACCACGTAAGTGTCCGCACAGGCAAGTTCCAACAGAGGCTCCAAGTCACAAAAATAGTGATCAATCACATTGGGGCCACAGAAAGGCAGGCTCAAGGCCAGAAAAATCTGAACTAAGGAATGCACACAGGATCCCACCCAGGCCACAGCCACCAACACGCCACAGACCCTGCGGTTCATGATGGTCGTATAGTGCAGGGGCTTACAGATGGCCACATAGCGGTCCACAGCCATGAGGATCAGGATGAAGATCTCCAGGCAGCCAAAGAAGTGGAATGTGAAGACTTGGATCAGACACTCACTGAAAGTAATTGTAGCCTTTTTCACAAGCAAGTCCACAATCATTCTAGGGGCTATGGAAGTAGAGAAGCAGGTGTCAGACAGGGACAAATAGAAAAGGAAGAAGTACATTGGACTCCCAAGCGCACGACTGGTCTTGAGGGTAGTAATAATCAACAAGTTACCCCACAATGTCCCCAAGTAAAAAAGCAAAAAGATGACAAATATCATTTTCTTCCAGACTGGATCTTGTGTCAACCCTAGCAGAACGAACTCAGTAACGTTATTGTTCAGGTGCATGATTTCATGAGCAAGAAGGTGAACAGACTCTGAAACAACTTGTCTGCAAAAGATAATGGGTTTTATTCACGACTTGTTATTAAAAGGACTAAAATATTTGTCATAATTAACTGTGATGTTCTTCAAAATTATGCATTTTTAAAAGCAAATATAATACTAGCTTATTCAGTGCAATCTACCTATGATTTCTCAATAAATTAACTCCAAACTTTTCTCCTCTCCTGTTAATTGTGATCCATGGTGTATCATGAGTCTAAGATAAGGTGCTGAATGTGATGCTTTGGTATTTTTATTTCATTTTTTAAAGAGTACAAAACATTTTTAAAAACATTAGAAACAAGGAAAATTTTATTAAATAGAGTAGTAGAAATTCAACAATGTTTGCTGTATTGCATGATGTTATCTTCAAATTAATAGTTTACATTATCAAATATAAACCTGCAAAAAGTTATAAGAAATTAAATGGAAAATATGTGAATAAAAAATACGCATCAATTTTGCCTTTAAACTGACCAATGGAAATCAGCAGCACTATTACCAAACATATCCTGCATATATACATAGACACAAATGCTTCCTTGCTTTTTTCTTTTCTTCATTTCAGTTTTTCCTTCTTCTTTCTGATTAAACTCTTCATATACAAACATTTATTAGCTCTGATGTGGTTCTGATAAATTTTCACTTTTAATCAATACAAAATTATGGTACAATATTGTGTGATTTTTCCTTCCCTTCATTTTATATAGCAGAAAATTCTGGTGCCCTTTTTATCGTGGTGAGTGACTTAGCATTTAAGCTCTGCTGTAATGTCTTTGGAGTTCAAGAATAGCTATGAAAAACCCCATACCAGAGTCTCCTGCACACAGATGTCTGCACATGATATACATCACCTGCTCACTTAGCTTACACCAATGTATATCATTCATAAGTACATGATATGCACCAACTTTCTTCTAAAATATGTCATTTGGAAAAGGGAAACGTGACACATTCCATTGCCCATTTAACAATATCTGCAATCTTCAAGTATATTTATCCTATGCTTGTGCTCTAGCACATAACAAAGTACACAAATGAATGTTCTCTTACAGTCTGTAATGCATCAGGTATGTTCTTCTGTAATTTTGTTTCTCTATTTTATGACATGCAACCAACAGAGCAGTAAGGAAAATAAGGACACCTTTCTAAATTAAAGGGACACTGGTGCCATTTACCAGTTCATTTATGGTCACCAGACACTTGCTCAAGGACCAAGTGATGTTTTTCAATCTCCAAAATCCCACAATCTGGAAAGTACTGGGAAACTCAAGTACAAGGAACATGTCATTCAAAAGAGCCATTGTATGAATTTCTTTTCCTATGAATGAAGGACCATTTTCCATTTGGAAAGCATAAAAAGGTTCAACTTTGAAGTTTCAGTTACTTAGGTAGAATTTTAATTCAATTCCAGAAGGAAACATTTTATGTCAGTGAGGAAACCATTTTCAGAACTTTCTAGTCATTGTTGATGAAAAACTCTGCAATTTAAAAAATGTAACCTTAAATACTAAGTATTCAAATGTATTCTAAGGACTGGGGAGATAGATCAGTAGAATAAGCGCCTGCCTAGCAAGTGCAAGGCCCTGAGTTCAATCCTCAGTACCACAAAAAATAAAATAAGTGTATTCTAAGATAATCAATTAACTTACGACATTCCACTAAGATTTCACTCCAAACTCCAATAAATTATTATAGTGGATCACGTTATTTCTATTTTGAACATTATAAAACCTCTCCCTAATTCAAAACTACTCTTAAAAAAGACTCTGATGAAGTTATTTATTCTGTAGATAAAAACATAATTTAACTGTATCTGAATGTGGGTTGATCATGAGGGAAAGATCATGAAAGATAGAAATTGAGTTGACACTCTAATCATTACAGTAGGACATGTTGGTTTCACTTAAATAAAAGATGGGTTGATTACAAAATATTGACACAAAAATAGCAGTCTTGGATAATAATAAGATGTGCAAGTCTTGCACTACAATCTTCAAAGATTTGGAGTACCTCTCTCACTGTGCATTTTGTAGAAAAAAATGCATCGATAGAGCAATACATAGATAGCTATACAGATGATGGGTACGTAGGTATATAGAGATAATTTATTATCAATTTCATTAGTGTGACTATTTCTAGCACAAGATTATTTTGTTTTGTACCAGAATTTTAAGTTAAACATTAATAATTACTATGTATGAGTATAATTTTCATAATTGAAAATCTTTGTCAAATATATAGTAATTTCAGAATAAAATTAATATCTGAAAGCATCAGTTGTCGTAAAGCCCAACTGGATCTTTTTTTTGTGCTACCCACGATGTGCTATTTTAATCATATATTATTAGTATTTAACACATTTTTGCATCTAAACATATTTAAAGTATTTATTTTACTGATAAATTAGTATATTTTGCAATCTACTATCCATGAGAAATATTGAGATACATGTAAGCTATTATCTAGAAAGAAGTGAACATATACCTAAAACCGCTTTTCATTATCTAGCCAAAAAAAAGGACATAGCTCTCAAATCAAGAAATATTTATTGAAATCTGATATAACCAAGGTAGGTTAAAGACACAATGGAACATTGAAGATTAATACCTGTATGTGATGCAATTATTATAGAAATGTTGTAAAATCCGAAGACAAAAATCACATGGTATACAATATCTAAATTTACCTTGTTTTTTCCTTTCTTCCTTCAATGCCTTTGCAATTACAGCTCCTGAAATCATCTGATTACTTTAAAGTGTCACTTCTGAGAAGTTCAAAGTCTAGTTGATAAAGGAATTCTCAGCTTTGCTACCGAAGCCTTTCATTGAGGGTTAACATTACATACTAATGGTAACCATACAAGTATATATGTCTTGAAACATATTTACTTGGAATAAATGTACTGGAAATATACCTGTTGTTATAATGTTTCTAAACAATATTTTGTGTCTTGTAGATATGCACTTTGTGGTTTCAAATTGTACATTCTCTATTATGTACTTCCGAGATTCAGATAAATGCATGTGTAGTAATGCTCTCATTATACAACATATTCACATCTTAGGTTACTGGGTCTTTCTATGTATTCATCATCACAAGGAGAGAAATAAAGCAAGAAAGAGCAAATCCAAGCCTGAGATCAATTTGAAATACCACACTAGCTTAGGTGCGCAACCTGAAGCAGGTCTTGTACCAGATCACCATCTATGACACTGCAAGGTTAAGATCTATGCAACGATCATCTTGAAAACTTTGGGTTAGTTTCCACATGTGTGTGCAGAATCCTCTCCCTCACATTGTGAACGAGGCTTTACACTTACCCCTTATGCTAACTCACAGTTCTATGTGTGTGCATTCATGTGATCTTCTGTATCCATTTTCCTTTCCAGAAGAGTTGAAAAGGAATATGACAACACAATGCATTGCCAGTCTCAAGACGATGCAGCACCAGCAGCCCAGCTCATTGTGTCAGGACAGGTGCACTCACAGCATCATTTCATATCATGTGAGCCATCTTTGGTATGACAGAAAAAGCCAAGCAAAGAGAAAGAAATGGAACAACTCATAAGTAATTCATGTCTTTCTCTCTGTTCCCACCTAACAATCACAGCTCTCAGACACCTGTGGACAAAGGATTACTTTGTCCTGCAATAGTCGCTATAGTCCCTTACTTTCCATACTAGAAGTAATATTAATAAAACCCAATGTGGGTTCTTCTTTGCATTTTTCTGTTCCTTTTTCATAGCATGTGGCTCAGTTACTCTTCTGTCTTTTCTGCTACAAATACCCAACACCCTAAAAGAAGGAAGGAAAGGTTTATTTAACTCACAATTTGTAGATATTTCAGTCCATACTTAGCTGGCTCCAATGTAGACTGGCACATGGCAGAGGGCAGCAGGTCATGGAAACAAAAGGCAGCAAAACAGAAAGAGCAAAGGGGAGAAGTAACAGCAACAATGGCGACAGAGAACAAGTCTGTCTCCCTGTCTCTCTTATGTTACATTCAGGCTATCCACCCCAGTCTAGGTGTAGCTCTGACACTCATAATCCCAGCAGTACTCAGACCCGTAATCCCTGTGTTGGATCATGAATTAATTACAAACCATGGAAATGTGCCTCAATGACAGTATGAGACTGGGGGAACAAATACACAGAAACTATAACAACATACAAGAGGGTAATAGGCAAGATGCAAATGGATTTAAAGTAGATAATTATACTCCACCACTCTGTAATATGACTTTTCTTTCTTCAAAAAGAAAAACAGTCTGTAGCTTACCTGTTAGAGGAGTGTATAATCTAGCGATGAGGACCTCCATTCCTTATTGATAGGAGCCCATCCATGTTATATTGAGGGAAAAATATTCCCTCCTATGTTCTAGGAGAAATAGTTCAAGCAATAATTATATAAGGTCAGATCATCCTAGAGGACATTATTCCCTAAGGATTCTTTGTCTTTGTTAGTCAACAATAGCACAAAGATAATATTATTATTTTTTTTGTTTTCCTAGTTAGACTGAAAGAGTAATAAGCTCCTCCTTCCAATCAGAGAAACAGAGACAATAGCGCTTTTGCATTACATGCATTAAGCTGAAGAAACTTAAGAGGGAAAAAGAGGAAGCATAAAAGGACAGTGAAGAGGGTGGTAGATAACAATGTAATAATATTCATGAGAAAAAAAGAAGACAAGAACACAATCCTGCATTCACCCAAAACCCTCTTTTTTCAGATTTTGCTATACATCAAACATGTCTAATTATACAAATTTCTTGGCAAATATAATGCTGGGAAGGGAGTATTGCATTCTGAAGGTAGAGATTCTCTGTTGTGGGCTCTAGACATCCCACACCACACAGTTCCAGATTTCAGGAATTTCTTTGAGGACTTTGAAGTACATCCAATATTGACTGTAATGTAACTGATGTCACATACTTCTTCAAACAAATTTCCACTTTTGTTTCTCTAAATCAAGTTGATAAACTGAAAATGAGAAACATATTTTTGTTGGAATACTTTAATTTCACAAAAATTTGATAACTTTTCATATACCATATTTAGATTATTACCTTTTGAATTATTTGTTACACAAAATGTGTATTAACAATATTGCATATAAAAAAATCTGGAACTCACTGAAGTCAACCACCTTGCTCAGGTTACAAAGTTGATAAATTTAGTAATAAAATTTGCACTAATTATTTTTTTATTCCCAAGTTTTCACTATTTATACCCTTTTTAGTCTAAATTGAACACTAAGGAGTAGCATAAAGTGAGGAGGAAAGACATTTCTGCTCACTGAGAAATAGTCTCTCAGGTTGATCAGAACCAAAATTCACAACAAGGCAATAAAGTTGAGTCATGTCGTCATAGAATGCATGAGTGCAAATTTTCACCATGGAATTGCATATTTTGTGGTGGGAATTTGAAGAGAGGTCTATGTACATATTTTACCTAATAATTACTTGTGTAAAGTAATTGAAATCATGACATCCTATGAGATAATCTAAGAAACCATTTGAGAAAAGAAACAAACTACAAAATGTAGGAATATAACACTATTACAAAAAAAGAAAAAGAAAACAGAAGAGTTTGATCCTTGGCCTGCCATGCTGCCCCTGTCCCTGGGAATGCAGTGAGACACAAATGAGACTGGGCAAGGTGGCATGCTCCTGCAATCCCAGTGCTTGGAAGACTGAAAAACAGGAAAGGTAACTGAGGGTCCAATCTGTGTACGGAGACCCTGTAGACACTATACTAAATACATAAAAGGTGGTGACATTAATAAGAAAAATTGAAGATCCTAGCCCAATTCCATCCACATCAACATGAATTTTATTAATGATAAAACATTTATATTGAGTCTTGCAGTGTTCAGTAAGAAGTCTCAACTTCTGAGTTTGCAGTTGTCACTTGCTGCACCCAAATGATGGAAAGCCATGGTACTTATCCTGGATGACCTGCTACATGAAGGCACTGCTCTGTGACACAAAACAGCTCTCACACAGTGTTTTCTGCAGTAGGGAAAGAGCAGGACAAAGGGTGCATCCAGCATTCCCACCTTTTCAAGAACTTCCCAGAATGGCTGCGCTTCCCACTACAGGAAGTGTTGAAGATTCAAGAACAATCAGTGCACTTACAGGCTGCTGAAATCAAAGCGTCAGAATGGCTGTCCTCAGCATCCCACGTACCCCATCCCAGAGTAGGCACCCAACTCCAACAGCTTGCATGGCCCCCAACACAGTTCCAAGGAGCTTACAAAATTACACTGCTTGCATCAATTGCAGTGTCTTGGGGTGAATTACAGCTCTCTGAGTCCATAGCAGCAGCTAGTGATGGCAAACAAGTGTTGCGTAGTTCTGCACAAAGTCATAGCACAAGAACACAATCCTGCATTCACCCAAAGTCATAGCACACTACTTCCTATGTGCATCACAACTGTAGTACTGATTGTAACTCTTAAGATCCCCAAAGAGTCTGAAATTCCACTACTATGAATTCATAGCATTACATAAATAAATACATCTGTACTGAACTTACTAAATTGGCCTTTAATTGACTCATTCCATCATTCTCAATTAAGTCACTTGAAGCAGAGAACTTTTAACCCAGTTCCCAATAGCAAGCAATATGAAGCAAGTAGGTGCTATTCTTACCTTTGTTTTGTGGATAAATAAGTGCAAGTTAAAGTTAAAGCTCTCATTGAACTTTATGTATACCACTTTTAATAGCTGAAATCAGCACCAGTATAAGAAGAGATGGAAGCAAGGAACAAAGTAACTCATTTTGTCCTCTTGGGCCTCACACAGAAACCAGTGGATCACAAAGAACTGTGCGTTATGTGCTTGCTCTTCTACATTTTGATCATGGTGAGAAATCTGCTCATTGTAATGACTGTCACTATCTGTAAGAGCCCAGACTCATCAATGTACTTCTTTCTTGCTAACATCATTTATGAATATGGTTCATTCATCTGCCATTTCCCCCAAGTTGATTTCAGACTTATTCTTTGGGAAAACTATCATACCCTTCAAGATTCATATGGTTCACCTCTTCACAGAACACCTCTTTGGTGGACTGGAGATCTTTTTCCTGCTGGTAGAGGCCTATGACTGTTATGTGGCCATCTAAACCCTTGCATTATCTGGTTATCAAGAGGCAATAGATGTGTGTTGTGTTGCTGGTAGTGTCCTGGGTTGGAGGTTTTATAATCTCAAAAATTTAACTCAGCACTGTTGTGGGCTCATTCAACTACCACAATGCCATTGATCATTTTATATGTGACAAATGTCCCATACTAAAACTCATCTGCACCAAGACCAAGGTCATTGGCTTCATAGTGGTGGCCAATAGAGAACTAATCTGCTCGACCTTGTTTGTGTTCTTACTTACCTTACACGGTGTCATCTAGCACTCTCTGAAAAGTCGTAGCCATAAAGGGAGGCAAAAAGCTCTCTTCACCCATTGTCCTCACACCACTGAGGGCTTATTCTCTGTTTCCTGTAATTTCATGTATGAAAATTCAGCTATGACTTTCCCTGTAGACAAAAAACTAAGTGTGTTATACACAGTCATAATCCCTATGCTAAATCCTGTAAATTTGTTATAGATGTATCTTCACAGCTAAGAAATATAATCAACTTTTCTGCAATGTTTTATCAAACATGTCAGTTTGAAAAAGGGAAGCTGCAGCATTTATTATACCCTTTAAATAATCTTATGAATCATCCAGGTGTATTTACAATATGGAGCATTTTGTGTACTGTAAGGCACATGAATACATAAATATAATTTTTTTTTTTCGGAACCGAGTTTTGAACTCAAGACCTTGTGCTTGCCAGGCAAGCGCTTATTTTACTGAGCTATCTCTGCGGCCCCTGGAATGTTCTTTGATAGTTTGTAATTTGTCAAATATCTTTACATCTGTTTTCCCTTTTACATTTTTGGAATGCAACACTGAACATTCTGAGACATTCCATGTAGTCACCGAGCTTAGTGAGCTTAGTTTTTAACTTAAACATTTTAGACCTCCAGACAGTTCACAAGAGACAAGTTTATGATGGCAACACCCCAATCCACACATCTTGAAACACAGCAGAGAAGCAGAATTTAGAGACATGTGTTCTATACTATGGGACACAAAGCCAACATATAAGTTCATATATCACAATGTTATTTTCTGTATGTGCCTTGAAACCGCAAAGATCCTCCGGCTTCAGCCTCTCCAGTGCTTGGATTAAAAGCATGTGCCACCACGTGGTCTATATGTGAAACCCAAAATATAAACAAGAATTAAAGTAAAAGATACATAATAGAAAATAGAAGCATAAATTTCCCAATAGGCACTGGGCCCAAGAGGTGGAGTGAGTGCAAGGGGAATTGATGAAAATAAGAATTAGAATGTGTGAAGCACAGGGACCAACTCCTCATTAGAAATGCAACCACCGTATACTGCAAATGTATATGAACAAAAATAAAAGTTCAAAAACTCGTTCTGTGCTTAAAGTTAGAAATGAGAACCCCAGCCTCCCCGGAGGTGCTTCTTGTCTTGCAGAAAGAAGAACCTGGACACATGCGTGGAGTCTCCACTGCCCACCCAGAGCCTTTGCAGCCCCACTGTGTGTGCCAGAGACACCAATTGTGCCACCGGTATTTCTGCAGCTGCATAGTGTATTATTTGAAGATTAGTTGATATTTAAGGGGGGGAGTCAGCTTGTGTAGACAAGGGACCAGTGTTTGTGGTACAACTGTGTGGGAGCATGTATCCGCAGTAAAGCTGTAATGGTTCTAAGGCTTCTCGCTTCTCTATGTGTGTCCCCACTACTCCTTCTCCTGCTGGCCTGGATAAGACTGCCATGTTGTTCAGCCAAAGACGCTAGGGACAAAAATTGGACAGGAGAACAAATATGCATGCTACTAACCAACTGAGTTAACTTTCTTTTTACTCTTCTTAAAGTCAAAGAATATTCAGCTTTGAAATATTACCTGTTTGAACATAGATGCTGTTTTTCAATTTAAAAAATAATTGTTTTCATAAGATTACTTCCAAGAAGCAAAACATTTGTCTGGAATTCCTATAAAAGACTGTACTTGAAGGAACACTCTATGCAGTTGAATATAATACAGAGGTCTTCTCATTTATTCTTCCATTATTCCATTCACAGCCTCAACAAATTGTTTTTAAAGGTATGATTTGACATCACTCTGATCCCAAAGCCTAAGACTTAATGAAAAAACAAAAGTACAAACCAATCTTTTCCAAGGTCACAGATGCAAAAATTCTTAAGAGATAATTGGCAAATAAAATGCAACAGATCAAATGGATCATATATAGTAATCAAAGAGGTTTCATTTCAGGGTTACAAGAATGGTTCAGCATACATAAATCAATATATGTAATACACCACATAGAGAGACTGGGTGTGGTGGTGCACATGTGTAATCCCAGAACTTGGGAGGCCAAAACAGGAGAGTCTGATCTGTGTAGTGAGACCCTATAGACCCTGTCCTAAATACAGGGGAAAAAAAGAAGTAGAGACAGACACCTCAAGTAGTTGCCCTAAAAAAGTTGGCAAAATCTATTAATGATTCATGGTAAAACCTGGGGCAGAAAATCAGTAATAAAAAGGCCTTATAGGAATCCAGTAAAAGTCACATAAAACAAATGAACAGCCAACATATTATTAAATGGGGAAATACTAAAAGCGCGCCATCTAAAATCTGAGATCAGACAAAGATATCCACTATCAATGCTTATTTTCATTGTAGTATCCAAAACATTATCCATTATTCTTAGGTAAAAGAAAGAAATAGAAAGGATACATATGGTAAAGAAGTCAAATGATTTTATTTGAAGATGACATGATTTTCTACATACAAGACCATGAAAATATTTTGATAACTAATAACCATAATCAGCAATGCAGCAGCATATAAATCAATACATAAAAATCAATAGAATTTCTTTTTATCCGATTGGTTACTGAACTCAGGCCATTGGGCTTGCTAGGGAAGCACTTATTCTACTGAGCTATTTCCCCAGTCCCTCAAGAGTATTTCTGTACACCAATTATAAACTCACTTTGAAAATAATTTATGAAAGCAATACTGTCCAAAATATATTTAAGAAAAATTACATGCTTACAAGCAAGTGAAAACCTTTATTTACCATTAAGGCTACAGAGCTCTATCAAAAGAAGTTTAAGAGGAAATAAAAAAAAAATAGAAACAAGTCTCTGGATCCTAGATATACAAAACCAATACAATCAAAATGTTCATATTTCCAAAATTGATCACAATCCCATTGCAAATAACTATAACATTCCTTCAATAACTACAGAAATCAATTCTAACATTCATGGTAACATAGAGATCCAGAGTAGCAGACACAAACTTGGACAGCAAGAAAAAAATCAGAACACATCACAATACCTGACTTTAAATTAGATTATATAGCTACCATGATTTTTCAAAAGCAAAGAACAAGTTTTAGTTTTCAGCATCTAAAGAGCCATTTTGTCCAGTCCCATTTGTTAAAGGGGCTATCATTCTTCCAGCAAGCATGTTTGGCCCCTTTGTTGAAGATTAGGTGGCTGAGTGCGTTTTTAGAGGAGTCTGCATCTTCTAATCTATTCCATTGATCCTCAGGTTTATTTCATTGCCAGTAGCATGCTGATTTTATCATAATAACCTTGTAGTATAATTTCAAGTCAGGAATTCTAATGCCCCCTGCCTTCTCTTTGTTGTCCAGGATTCCCTTTGCTATTCTAGATCTTTTCTGGTTCCAAATAAATTTTAGAAATGATTTCTCTAGGTCGGTGAGGTATGTTGTGGGAAGTCTCATAGGGATTGCATTAAATAGGTACAGCAACTTTGGGAGTATGGCCATCTTCACAAAGTTGGTTCTCCCTATCCAGGAGCAGGAAATATTTTTCCATTTTCTGAAATCTTCTACAATATCTCTTTTCAGAGTACTGTAATTGTCTTTGAAAATATCTTTGACTTCTTTAGTTAGATGAATTCCAAGGTATTTCATTTTCCGAGGTGCTATTGTAAAATGTATTGTTTCTCTAATTTCCCTCTTGCTGACTTTTGGGGATTGACTTTGTATCCTGCTCTTTATATACAAAATAGGATAGATATATGGCTACTTTTTCTTAATTCAATAAGAAGAAAGATCTGTACTAATAGTGATTGGACAAGATATCATGTCTTCATCTTGTGCTAATAATGACTACTACAAAGACAATAATATGCAATGTATTAATTGTTGTAACTCTCCAAACAACCTGTTTTGAAGCTGACACATTGCAATGTTTTCCTCAATAAAATTAGTAAAAAAGGCAAAGAACAAGATGCATGCATCAGTGGAATGGGGTCAAAATCAAAGACTGGCGAAAACATAACCTCTTTAACAAATGGTGCTGGGGAAAGTAAAAACTATCCACAGGCAGAACCTTGAATATAGACCCATAACTCTCATCATTAATTTACATGAAAATAAATGAAATATCTAAACCTAAAAACAGAAACAATGTGCTGGAAGTGAGGCAAAGCTCTTGAAGACACAGTCACAGACAAGGACTTTCTGAACAGAACCCTAGTTTCCTTATACATAACAGAGAGAATCAACCAGTGGAATCATATGAAGTTCAAACCTTCTGTGCTTCAAATGAAACAATGAACAGCATGAAAAGACAACCTACAGATTGGAAAAAAAAATGTCAGTTCTTCTCAGACAGAAGACTAATATCTGGAATATATAAAGAGTTTGCTACAATCAGACCCTCTAAAAGAAAATATTCAAACCATAAACCACACAGAAGAATGCACACTTTCCAAGAGAAGAGGTAAAGAAGGAAATAAACAAATGAAACTTGTTCACCTTAGTGGACCATTAGAGAAAAACAAATTAAAACCATAAGATTTTATCTTTATCCAGAAAGATTGCAATCATCCTGAAATAAAACAATAATAATTTTTGGTATAATTGAAAAGATAAGACCCTTCTATTTTGATGGTGGGAATGTGAACTACTATGACTTATGGAATTCATTCTGGAGATTTTAATAAACAGTAAGTCTAGAAATTTTATGCAACCTAGCCATTCCCCTTCTGGGTATCTTCCCAAACAGAAAATATGTTATAGTGACATATACATAGCAATTTTTAAAGCAGCAAAATTCAAAATAGCTGAAATCTTGGAAGAAGCCTATATATCTATCCACAAATTACGAGAAAAGAACTTGTGGTACCTGTACATAAGGAAATACTATTCAGCTATGAATAATGACAAATCAGATATTTGCAAGAAAATGGATGCATCTTGAAAGTGTAACATTAACTTGAATAATTTGAAACTGTCATTTGAGTAATCAAAACTGCAAGTAGAGAGCAAATTGTTGCTTGAGGACAAAACAGAGGTGTATATTGTGCACATAGGAAAGGGAACAAGACATTAGGGGTAGAGAGAGAGAAAAGAGAAGAAGAATTAAATTACGTGGGATGGGTCATGTACATGAATCACTACTCCAATAAATGTAATCATTGTACATCATAAACATGAACCCAAAATGTAGTAATAATATTATAGAAAATGGGGGAAAGTTGCTGGCCAAATAGCTCAGCAGATTAAAGCACCGGCGAGCAGGTACAGTGGCTGGGGTTTCAGTCCCCGGTCCTTGTGTGTTGGAGAGATACCTCAGTAAAATAAGTGCTTGACAAGCACAGGGTCCTGAACTCAATCGCCAGTACCCCCCAGAAAATATCCTCAGGCCTGCTGCGATGGCCTCGACCCTGGATGCTGAAACAGCAATTGAGACAAGGCTGGTGGTGTGGGCATTTAATCCCAGCTCTTGGGAGGCTGTAAACAGGCTGATCACTACGATTCTGATTTAGTAGTGAGACCCTGAAAACCCTGTAGACCACTAAAATACAAAAAAAAAAAAAAAAGATGGGGGAGGGTATGTGGAGGGGAGAGGGAGGGAAAAGGAAACATAAACAATCAATATAGAGTCCTACCCAAGGTGAAGTGAGGGGCGGAGAGCTTCCTGCTACCCTGGGACGGCTGGACCAGTCCCAGCCCAGGCGCAGCGTGGGCCAGACCTTCTCCCAGCCCCTTGGGCTGCCCCCGCCACTCTGCTGTGCATCCCCCACCCCACCCGGAGAATAGGATTTTCTGCAGATTTCCAGGAGCCCCCAGACGCAGTCCTAGCCCAGGTCCTGTAAGTGTGTGCAGAGAGATTACTCTTCCCCTACTTCACCTTGACCCCTCCAGGCACAGCTCAGGCCTGGCATACACGACTGAGGTGTAATCCTGCAGCTGCAATCCCTGCAGAGAGTGTAGAGGTTAGATCCAATCAGCTAGTCCAGGAGCAGAACATCTCGCCACACAGGCAAAACAGGTTTACCCTCAAGGGCAACAGCGGGAAGGAGCTGAGCACAGCAGCCAGACCCAAGCCAGACGCAGCTGGAAAAGTCCAACCTTTGTAGAGATGCACCTGAACTTCAGTACGTGCGAAGGTTATAACTACAGCAAAGATCTACAACAAAGGTCAGAAGACCATACTCCAAAAAATGACGAGATGGAAGAAAATGCAACCTCAGAACCCAAGACCACCAGTAACAAGTGCAGAGGTCACTAACACAGAAAAAATTGGAAATCACACAACTGAAAGCAATGAATCAACGGTTCTGAAATAAACAGCTTCAGAAAGATGTAGAAGACCTCAGATTGGAAATGAAAAAGAAATCCCTGAATTAATAACATCTGCACTAAAGAATCAAATGCAGAAACATATGGAGGAAAACTAGTGCCCACCCAGAACAAGTGTGTAGGATACTAGCTCGGCTCAAATGCATGAATTAATAGCGTCAATAGTAAATAAGCAACAGCAGAAAGATAGAGAGGAAATCGTAGCGCAATTCTTTTCTGAAATAAAAAAAGAACTCTCAGAACTCATAGCAGATGAAGGAAAGAAGCAAATACAGAAGTATAGGCAGGAAACCCAATCTGAAAAAAACATAGCAGTAAAAGAATTTCTAACAACTTCTAAGGAAGAAATTAAAAAAAAATAGAGCAGATTAGAAAAATGACGGATTCCCTGAATGAGCAATACAGGACAGAAATAGATCGAAAGAAGCAGAGTCAAAGAGATATAGAGGAAATTAAACTCTCAATCATAAGCTTGCAAAACCGTTTAAGTGAATGTGAAGATAGAGTTTCAGATCTTGAAGATGCTGTTGCAGATAGTGAAAAGGAAAGAAAGAATGTCTTAAAAACAACAAGGATGCAGGAAAGAATAATCCATCACCTGCAAGATGATGGAAAGATGAACAATGTGAGAATAATAGGCATCAATGAGAAAGAAGGAGTCAACA
>NW_004525098.1:153053-153904 GCF_000260255.1 Octodon degus
TGGGTCTTCCAAGTAAAGTATCATGTCTTCTGCAAATAAAGGTAAATTAACTTCTTCTTTCCTATTCTTATTCTTTAATTTCTTTCTCTTTTCAAATGGTAGGAGCTAATGTTTTCAGAACTATATTTTATAGGCGTGGCGATAGACAACATCCTTGTTTCGTACCAGATCTAACAGTAAAAGATTTCAGTTGTTCCCCATTTTTGTTTATGTTAGCTTTAGGCTTTCATAAATGGCTTTCACCAGATAGAAGTGCAGAACATCTCTTCCAATTTTCTGTAGGACATTGAACATGAGTGAGTGTTGGACTTTGTCAAAAGCCTTTTCTGCATCAATGGTGATGATCATGTGGTTTTACTTTTCTCTCTATTGATATAGTGTATTACATTGATAGATATTCGAATATTGAACCATCCTTGCATCCCTGGGATGAATCTACCTGGTCAAGGTATATGATCTTCTTGATGATTTGCTGTATTCTATTTGCTCGTAATTTATTCAGTAATTTGGCATCTATGCTCCTGAGAGAGATAGGCCTGTAGAACTCTTTCTTACTTGCGTCTTACCCTGGTTTTGGTGTCAATGTAATACTTGCCTCCAGGAATGATTTTGGGAGGTTTGCTTCCTTTTCATTTTCATGGGAGAGTGTGAGGAGTATAGAAACTTCATCTTCTGTAAATGTCTTGTAGAATTCACCTGAGAATTCATCTGGACATGGACTTTTCTTACCGGTAAGTTTTTAGTTACATCTCATATTTCATTGGCTGTTATTGGGCTATTGAGAGTGGTTATATCTTGTCGATTCAGTTGTGGTAATTTGTACCTTTTGAGGAATCTGTCCATTTCCTCTG
>NW_004525099.1:0-9000 GCF_000260255.1 Octodon degus
TAATAGTAGTGGGTTATCAGCAGAACTGGCAAAATGGAAAAGGGGGATATGTTGGGAGCCATGAAGCTAGGAAATAGATAAAATATGTGTAGGTGGGTCATGACCCACTGCCTAAAGCAAACAGGTTACCTCATTCCTGAGATGAACATTAGGTTTGCTGATTAAGGTTTGCTATCAGTTGCTAAGCAACCTAGTGTTATGCATTACTAACTTCACAAAAGTGTAAATAAAAGACAGTTTTGTTGTGAAAAAAAGAAATATGCCTAAGATAGCCAAGATTTATTAATAATCCAACTGCACTTTTTGTTTGATGTCTATAATAAATTTATTATTTTTTTATATTTTGCGGGACTGGGGATTGAACTCAGGGCCTTGTGTTTGCTAGGCAAGTGCTTATTCTCCTGAGCTGTCTCCCCAGCCCCTACTATCTCCCCAGCCCTTAAAAATTTACCAGATTTTAAAAAAAGAAAGAAAGAAATCAGAGTGAATAAACAAATTTAAATGAAGGCTGAGGGTTATTTTATTTTATTTTTTGAACCAAGGATCGAACTTGGGACCTTGAGCTTGCCAGGCAAGTGCTTATGTCCCTGAGCTATCTCCCCAGCCCCATGAAAGCTCTTTAAATATGGGGATCTGAGAATCTATTGGATATGTGCTCTGCTCCCAATAGGAGGGCCATGCTGGTGCTCCTTGGGATTCTGAGATTAGAAGGAATGATAAAAAAAAATTACCTCAAGTCATTTCCTAAAGGCTTTCCAATCATTTAGTGAGGCTCATTCAAATTAGATGAGTGAGAGAGACAGACACTCTCTTCTATGTGAATGCACAGAAGAGAGGAAACTAACAGCAAAGAGATAGGACACGAATCATCTTATGAGGGTGATGAGTGGTGTCAACATTGGGTAAACATTAGAAGTATGTGGAGCAGTGGAAACTGGCTTCCAAACCCCAAAGCAAACCTTTGTCATCCTTCATAAATGGAACAAAGACAGAGAACAGAAACAGATGGCAGCATAGGGTCAAAAGCAGAGGGCTAAAGCACCAAACCAAACCAAACCAAATCAAACTAGCCCAGGCTAGCCTAGCCCAGCCCAGCTCAACCCAGTCTAGCCCACTCAGTCCAGTCCAGCCCAGTGCAGCATAATCCAACCCAGCCCAACCCAACCCAACCCAACCCAACCCAACCCAACTCAACCCAACCCAGTCCAACCTAACCCAGCCTCTTGATTTATGGACTCTGGAGGAAATTTCAGAAAGTTCTTAGTTTCAAAATAGGACTTAGAGAAATGATAGCTATAAGAGGTATAGAATGAATGACAGGGACTAAGTTATAATGGATCCCAATACATTAGATTAGATTGAGAAAAGCCAAGAATTTGGCTATATAATTAGGTAGATTGAAGACTTACAGGTAAAAATAAAGTTGAACTATAGAAATGAAATTCCACTGCATATAAAATCACCAAGGTGGTGGTGACAGTGAAAATTTACTTGTTACATGTATCAGTGCTCCTTTTAAATTTTTGAAAATGAAAAAATTTTATTAATACATGTTTGTGACACATGGTGTTTGCATTCCTATGTGGAGCTGTGTATATGCCAACACTTCCTGAGGCTATTACCATAACAGATGTAATTGATTTCCACTCACTTCACTTATTGCAGAGATAGATGCATAAGTTTTTCTAGTACAACAATCTAGGGATCTTTATCAGTTGAACAGAGGTGGCACTGGAGTTCCAATTAATTTACCATACATGTAATAAAGGAAATAACTCAACCAGTATGTCCTCATCCCAATTCTGCCCTGCCTTTCTTTAGGTATTATTTTGACAAAGTTAAAGAGATTTAAAATTTCTTTCAAAAAGCTTCACTTTTATTTGACAAATAATTGTACATATTTATGGGTACAGTGTCACATTTCAGGGCACATATCATTGTGGAATGATCAATCCAGGTTACTAACTCTCAAATACTATTTCTTTGTAATGAGAACATTTAAAATCTGTTTTTAACTATTTAAAATATACAACACATTATTATTACTATAGCCATAAGACTATATAGTTGATTACCAGCATCTTATTCTATAATTTAAACTTTAATATCATTCATCTACTCCCTGTCCAAAACAGTATGAGAGATTATTTCATTCGATATAGACATTACCATCTATTAAAATATAAACACAAGGAAAAAGAGAATAATTCTGCTATGATGAATAAAATAATTCATCTGACTGCTTTGCTAAATTATTTATAGATTATGCTTTACCTAAAGTAAGAGCCTGTGGGATAAGATGAATGTCCATTTTGTATCTGTGTATTCAAAATGGTTATGATAGATATATAGTTACATTGTCTTAATGAATAGAGGGATTTGTTCTAATAGTGTTTGTAAATAGGATATCATGTCTGCATCTTGTACAGCAAATAACCACTAGGGAGAGAGTATGCAATGTGTTAATTATTGAAACTGTCCTACTATTGTGATTTGAAACTGTCTCATTGCTATTTTTTTCTCAATAAAATTATGGGAAAAAATTAAGAGCCTTGTTTAAATCAGATATTCTAGAATCAAGTGTCCTTACTAGTAGTTTATACTCATTGATTTTTCTTATTCTGCCTTATTGACTATAGGAAGCAACTTTTTTCTTTTTAGAAAGTATTTCTGATTATATGGAAGAAGTCTTTATGCTGAAAGAGAAAGACAGATAATCCAAAAATGGGCATCTGAGAGGAATACACACTTCTCAGAGGAAGAAATAAAAATGGAAAGTAAATATATGAAAAAATGTTCAACATTATTGGTCATTCGAGAAATGAAAATTAAAACAACACTGAGATTCCATCTCACTCCAGAAAGAATGACTAACACCAAGAAGTCAGCCAATAACAAATGCTGGAGAAGCTGTGGAAGAAAAAGAACCCTCTTCATTGTTGGTGGGAGTGCAGACTGGCACAACAATTATTGACATCAGTGTGGAGGTCCCTTAAAGAGCTAGGATTAGGGATCCTATTCATTCAAGCCAGCTATTCCACTGCTGGGTATTTTTCCAGAAGAACTGAAAACCTCATACCACAGCAGTAGATGTATACTCATGTTTATATCGGTGAGATTTGTCATAGCTAATCCTGGAAGTAACCCAGATGCCCATCAACTGCATAATAGATAAAGAATATGTGATACTTTTACACAATGGAGTGTTATTCAACTATAAAATAGGATAAATTTGAATCTTTTGTAGGTAAATGGGTGTACTAGAGAACATACTCAAGTGAAATAAATCACACCCACATGTGCAAACATTGTATTACTCCCTTAGTGTGCGAACCTGGAAGAGAAAAATGGAACCTGAATTGTACAATAGACACTGGGAAAGGGAATGAACTTATTCAAAAGAAAAGAGTTAATGAGTTGAGGAGACAGATGGGAAAGGGAGTGGGGGAAAGAGATTTATCCATGTATGTAAGCAGGATGGTTTGGACAACTGTACTGTGCATTTCTACTGGTCTACAGAAAGAAGCAGTTAATGCTTTAATTTGTGTTGTCTCCTTTTTTCATTTGTTCATACGTTTTCTTTTCTTAATTTCTTATGAATTTCTTTTTTCTCCCAATTTTACATGCAGAAACCTGGTCATATGAATAACTGGTTGGAAAAGAGCACTGCATTACAACAAATACTGTGTAATTCATATTACTTTGTTAAGTGAAATTCTGTATCACTTGTAATGTTTTCTGTTTTAATTCTAATTTGTACTCTCTTTAAAAATAAAAAATTAAAAACAATAACATTAAAAAGAGAATGTAAAAATACATGATCTCTACACAGAAGATCCCCCAGAAAAGTAGTCCCAGAGAGAGTTCAGGACATTAAGAAGTCATGCACAGGAAAGGAAAGAAGAGGAGAGACTCCAATGCAGTTGGTCGAGTGATTGGTGTGATCTGTTGATAAGTTTTTAATTTTCAACTCAGGACATGAAGTTCTTGTGAAAATTTAAAAAGAGGATTTGTAGTTTTATCATGGTATAATTAGGGGACATAGATTCTGCCATTGAGAAAATCCTTAGTTTGATGGGGAGGTTGTGCATAAGGGCAAACACACACACACACACACACACACACACACACACACACACACACCTCTGCTAAATTTTTTAGATAGCATCAAACAGAACAGAATGGATTTATGCACAAATATCTTTGAAAATATGTAAATTTCTATGTAAATGCTTGCATAAATTATCTGGTAATTCAAATAACCAAATGAATTCATAAACAGAAATATAGGAGGCTCTAAAGAAATATGGAATGAGTGGAAGGAATGCGATTATTTGGGATGAAGAAAAATTATGGGGGTGAATCTATAATTGGGACATAAGCACAAGAACATCTAAACTGTACCTTGATTGAAGACAGAGACTAAACAGTGGAAAAGCACAAGTAGCAGCTACAATTAATGAGAGAACATTTCTACACAACATACTTGCATATCACACACATGCATGTGCATGTGCGTGCGCATGCACACACATACACACACACACACATCACTTGCAATTAGAGTTCCTGGATTTTATTGACTTTTGTAGAAAAAAAATCTATTTGATATTTAATCTTGTTTATTAACTTTTCTAAGCCCTGTTTCATGTCTTTGTTTCTTAAACTATAGATAAATGGGTTCAACATTGATGTTAAAACTGTGTAGTTGATTGTTGCAATTCTGTCCTTGACAGTATAGCTGGACAAAGGCTGAAAATAAACATAGCTAATACTCCCATAAAATAGAGTCACCACAGTGAGATGAGAGCTGCATGTGGAGAATGCTTTGCATTTTCCAGCAGCTGAAGGAATCTTGAGAATAGCAATGAGGATTCTCAGGTAAGAGATGAGGATACAGACAAATGGAAACATTACAGAAGCGAGTCCTTCTGTCATGGCCACCATTTCATTAACAAAGGTAGAAGAACAAGACAGTTTCAGAACTGGGTTGACATCACAAAAAAAGTGATGGATGACATTTGATGCACAAAAAGTGAGCCGATTTGCCAGGAGGACATGCAGGAGGGAGTGGAGATAAGAGAAGGTAATGCAGAAGACGAGCAGCAACACACAACACCTGTGGTTCATAACAGTGACGTAATGGAAAGGGTTACAAATGGCTACATAGCGATCAATGGCCATAGCTGCCAGGAGGTAACTATCTATGTTTCCAAAGACCAGGAAGAAATACATCTGTGTCAGACATTCAGCATAGGAAATGGTCTTTTTCTTTGATAAGAAGTTCACCAGCATCCTAGGGACAATGACTGTTGTGTAACAAATATCTGCAAAGGACAAAATGCTTAGGAAGAAATACATCGGGTTTTGGAGTTGTGGATTAGAGTGGATAGCCAAGATGATGACCAGATTGCCCATCAGAGTGACCAGGTATATGATGAGAAAGAGGACAAAGAGTGGCTTCTGGTCCTCAGGCCTAGAAGAGAGTCCCAAGAGGATGAATTCAGAGAGTCTTGACACGTTGGACATTCCACAGGCTTGTGTGCACCTACAGAAAAACACATTGTCAATGAGTTTTATGTACTCTGCAACATGGAACAGTTCTTAGTGGAGGTTTTTACTGTGATACTTATTTTTCCTCTTGCCTATGGAGAGAGCAGAGCAGAATCCCTTCTCTTTACACATTTCAGTCCTATTGTAGTCTGTTGAGCCTGCTGCAATAACCTTTAAGAGCAGTTTGGTTTAAACAATAAACATTTATTTCTCACAGTTCTGGAGGATGGGAGTCAAGATCAAAATGACAGCAGATCTGACATCTGAAGAGGACTTGCTTCCCGATTTTCAGATGGCCATCTTCTCATTGTATCTTCATATGAGAGGGAACACAGAGAGATAGCTAGCTAGCTAGCTAGCTAGCTAGCTAGCTAGATGATAGATAGATAGAGAGCAAAACAATTCTTTCTATGAAGGCACTGATACCACCTGAAGGGTTCAGTCTTCATGATCCAATTACCTTCCAAAGGCTCAGACTCCAAATACCATCATATTAGGCACTAGAGTTTTAACATAAATTTTTAGAGAATACAAGCATTCAGTCCATATGAATATTTATAGAAAAGATATACAAGGAAGAGAGAGAGAGAGAGAGAGAGAGAGAGAGAGAGAGAGAGAGAGGAGGATATGTTGAGGAGAAGAGAGAAGGGAGAGGCTGAGCTCTTTGTTTTTTTCACCCTGAGGCTAATAATTGAAGGCACTACTGACTATGAATGAGGGTCAGGTCATCTTCCAATGAAGATTTTCAGTGGCTAATGCACATTTTGATAATGAGATAGCTACCTCATTTAGCTTGTGACTGATAAATGACCTTTATTTGATTATCATTATTATTATTTTTTGTGGTGCATGCATCAATTCCAGCACCTTTCTTGTGCTATGCAAGTGTCTACCATTGAGCTATATTTCAGCTTTCTTATCAAATAGCTTTCTTATCAACTGAGATTTTTTTCTTTTCACATCACTTATAAGTGATGCAATAAAGTTACCCAAAGAACACTGAACTGAATGTATGAGGCCACTGAGAAAGAAAAACTAGAGAAGAGAAGAGATGGTGAACTTATATGAGAAAATTCTCTTCCAAAATTTCCTGCCCAGAAGCTGAAAGTCAAATCCTGAAGTCAGGGAAATGTGACTCAGAACTAGACTTGGTTGAAGCCAGAGTTCACTTTAGAGTACATATGCAGAAAACATATTTAGGATGGACATAAATGAACTCTCTTATTTAGTGTCCAGTGATGAGTAATTATCTCTGAGATGGGATAGTGACATCTTTTTGCCATGCATTTGCAGTTATTTTCTTACCTGGCTGGGACATATGTCTCCTCTCATATGCATTCCACTTTCCTCATTTATGCTCATGCAATGGCCAATCAAAAAGAAGACAAAATGCTATCGAGAAACAACCTGAAGAACAGCTAGAAAATCTAATTCTGGAATCTGAATGCTCCCTTCTCTGGGCCTTACCATCATTTATAAGCTGCAGCTATTTATACCCTGTGCTTCCCCTTAGGAGTCTCTTCTGAGAAAGTACCACTCTGATGTGTGGTGAGGAAAAGAGTAAGATGGCAAATACTCATTATCTGTGTGCAGAATTATCTCCAGGGATCTGGAGGAATCACTATTTTTCCTAAGTGGCACCTCCTTTGCCTTGAGCTTCCAGGTTCAAAGTGCAACATCTGCTTAATCTGGTGTAGGTTTCCAAGAGAGACAATACTGTTGTGTCGCTGCCTCTTTGAAGCCATTCCGAGGTCAGAAGTGTTGATATCTGGATCCAATTTTCCCTTTAAACCTACATGACTTTTATTGCCTGTGCCATAGTTATGCTATTACTATTATTATTATTTAGAAGTAGAATGGCATAGCATAATGCTATTACATCAAAGTCAACAACTACTTTTCCATGTATATGTCAATTACCATAGTGACAGCCAGCTGTGTCTAGTTGGTCTCAGCCTGGATATTAGGTGATAGGAAGTATATTACCGAAGTGATACAGAAAATTGTTTGTTTACTTTTCATTTTTAAGTGTATTGCCCTTATATACTTCAATGTTATTAAAACATTTTGAATGGTATGATGCCAAAATTAAAGATAATTTGTCAAGGTAAATATCACTGAACAATTCAGACTTTTTCTATCCTAAATCAAAATGGAAAGAAATACTGGGGCAGTAGCTCAGTAGAATAAACACTTGCCTGACAATCACAAAGTACTGAGTTCAATCCCTGGTACTGCAAAATAAATAAATAAATAAATAAATAAATAAATAAAGCAATTAAAAAATGGGAAGGAAAATTCCCATAGAGTGGAAAGGTAAATCTCTTTTAATAATATAATTTTGGATTCTAAAAGAATTAATTAAGTTGAAAAGGTGACCAGAGCTCATAAAATTATCCTAAGCTCTACATTATGGTTTGAATTATAAAAAATTATAATGCTGAATTATAAAGGGCACATAGACATTTTTACTAAGCCCTTACTACTTGTTTTTCTGAAAACTGAGCTCTACTCTTTTATTGAATCTGAATTGTTTCTTTAGGAAATTGTCAAGTTTTAAAATAAATAACTTTGACTTAAAAAAAAAAACCTACATGACTTTGATCTTGCTTCCTCTTTATTGCCTCTATTTCTCCAAATGACAACTAACCAGAATACTTTCTGTCCCAATCATCCAAATTTTGGATACAAAATACTTTCTGGGACCTTGTGAGTCTGTTCTGTAATAAAAGGTACTGTTATAACCTTTGGACCCAACCTTAGATCACTCTTCCCTTCTTAGGTAATCTTCAAATCTGCTGTTTAGATATTTGGTTGCCATTCCTCACTCCCGCCACTAGGGGAAGCTAGCAGTTTTATATCTTTTTCTTTTCTTGATCCACCTAATCCATATACATCAGGGTCCTCAAATGCCCTTCATGGAACATATTGTTTATTTTCAGTTACCTATTGAGTTTTGATTATGTTTGACAATTCAACCACCTCATTTTCCTTCTATTTCTCACCAGAATTATTGAAGTATAACTGACATATATGAATTTTACATATTTAAACTGTATAATAGGAATGATTTGACTTGATGCTTATATATGTATATATTATAAAATGATTACTACAATGAAATGAATTAACACATTCACCACCATGCATAGTTATCACTTTGTAAATATGTGTGCATGTAGGCAAACAAATGTACGTGTGTGTGAAGGGGGTGAGGATACTTAACGTCTGCTGTCCTAGTAAATTTCAATTAAAGTTCAGCATTAAAGAATAGCATCCAGGACCATACAGCAACTTCTCTTTCCTTCTGGATTATGGTCTTTTATTTGCTATATGCTATGTCTAGAGGTATTAGAATATTGCAAGTTTGGATAACTGCAAAATATTTACTTTTGGCCTGCAAAGATATGTTTGCTAAGTATAAAATTCAATGAAAAAAGATTTTTT